>NC_091180.1:13554526-13634526 GCF_040958095.1 Procambarus clarkii | reverse complement strand
AGCCCCGCTCCTGGGCCCGGTAAGTCCACTACGGGCTCACCATAGCCCGTGCTACTTGGAATTTTTTGTTCCCAGTAGCTGAATCTATAACAACTATAACAACAACCTAATTTAATCTCCCGCTAATCATCTCCTGAGGTCCTTCACTTCTAAAGAACAAGTAGCCGTCACAACTGCAAGAAAAATGACTGGTTGAACAACAAGAACCTTTGAGACGAGAGATGTCGTACCGATGATGTTACTTTTCAAGACGCTAGTGCTCTCTAGGGTGGAGCTAGTGCTCTCTAGGGTGGAGCTAGTGCTCTCTAGGGTGGAGGTAGTGCTCTCTAGGGTGGAGCTAGTGCTCTCTAGGGTGGAGCTAGTGCTCTCTAGGGTGGAGCTAGTGCTCTCTAGGGTGGAGCTAGTGCTCTCTAGGGTGGAGCTAGTGCTCTCTAGGGTGGAGCTAGTGCTCTCTAGGGTGGACTAGTGTTACGCACCAACAGCCCCATTCAAAGCTGGAGAAACTGCTGACCTGGAGAACGTACAGGAAACTTTTGCTCGACGAAGCCATTCAGTAAAACATCTAAATTTTTATGACCGATTAAACCCGCTCGGATTGCGGCCATTAGACCGGAGGCCAGATACATAAAACAATTTTACCCGTGGAAAATATAATACTGGTTCTAAATCAGAACTGGGGAATAGTTCCGTAAGAGTCCAGGCGGCAGAATGTATGAAGTAACTCAATTGATAAGCAAGATTAGGATCTTGCAAGATCATTAGGATCTTGAGGAGACTATTCTCTGTCAAGAACAACGGCCCAAGACTCATTTATGCTCTTGAAATACAAGAGTTCTTACATTCTTGTAAATCATCTAGCCCGCGTAACCTTTTGGGCAGGTTCTTAAGCCTATTTTTTCCCGGAATACGACCCGCCAAATCGTTTAACAACCAGGTACCCATTCACTGCTGGGTAAACAGAGGCTGCAGTTAAGGATTGGCGCCCAGTCAATCCTCCCCGGCCAGGATACGAACCCAGGCCAGAATGCTTGGGAAGCGCCGGACGAATGCTTTGCCACTGCGCCACGAGGGACCCTAAATATAATAATAATTAGCCGAGATGTTTCTGTGTTAAAGAAGGAACTTGATCAACCCCTTCAAAGGTGTACTTGATCAATCGAGCTGTGGTTCATGCGAGGAGCGGCATCTAACAGCCTGCTTGACCTGGCCCTCGACCACCCTATCGTACCCAAGCCCCCCCGAGACCAACACAGCCTAACATAACGACACACGTGCCCTTGACAAGCAGATGTGTGTTGAACCATCTTGTATAGCATTCGAATCCCTTACCGTCACAGGTCAGAACAAACAAACTAATTTGAACAAACTAGAACAAAACAAACAAACGAGAGACGTGTTAACCTTGCTGCCATTCCTCAGGTGAGAGGCGCTGTCCCTCCCTCTCATTGAGGCTTGGAAACTATGCCTTGTGTGCTGCCGTGACCGTGAGATACAGTGTACAAGTCACCCACATTCACCATAAACCCAAGAATTTTAACGTAGGGTTATATTAGTCCCCCTTACATTTGACCTCCGTTTTCATTGGTGATCTGTGAGGTCGCTTGACCATGCGACACGTATCTTAACCTTTGATTCATTTTGTAAACAAAGATTTGTAATATTATGAATTTGTAATAAAATGTTTGATTTGTAATGTGGCTCAGGAGTCGAGTGACATTTGTGCCACACACAAGAGAGAATGTCTGGTGATCTGTTCGAAGTTGGAGGCTGCACGCTGTGCCTTTACCCAAATTTGTAGGGGGACTGGTCTGGGGTATGGGGCGAACATAGGGTGGTCGGGGTAGCTTTTCATCCACACATTCCAAATCCCCCCTCATTAATGGCTAGTGCTTGAGGGAGAAGTATATCAATATATGCCAAGTACGGTTAGATCAGGGTAGGGTTGGATATACCAGTATATGCTAAATAAGACTAGATTGGGCAGGTCGTGGAGGTTATAATGCTTAGAGAGTCGTACCTGAGTTATGAGGCCTGTCAGTAATAATTATAATACTCGCGTACTGAGTCGTAAGGGTCGTAAGTGAGGGTTGAGAGGTCGTAACCAAGGTTTGAGGCTGGTCGTAACCAAGGCTTGAGAGGTCGTAACCAAGGCTTGAAGGGGTCGTAACCAAGGCTTGAGGGGTCGTAACCAAGGCTTGAGAGGTCGTAACCAAGGCTTGAGAGGTCGTAACCAAGCCTTGAGGGGTCGTAACCAAGTCTTGAGGGGTCGTAACCAAGGCTTGAGGGGTCGCAACCGAGGCTTGACAGGTAGTAACCAACGTCTTTAGTAATTAACAAGTCACGCCTCTAGAAGTGTGAACGACCACGTGTTAACTAGGGGGGTCAGGGCGTGTGAATTGACTTTGTTTCTGCTAAGCTGATAATTACAGTCGAGTGTGTCCTTCAGACAAGCCGCTGTCTAAGGCTTCTTAGGTAGATGGGCTGAGGCTATCTACTTAGTAGACGAATTAGCTCTAGGACCTAGATTCACGAAACAGTTACGCAAGTACTTACGAACGTGTACATCTTTCCTCAATCTTTGACGGCTTTGGTTACGTTTATTAAACAGTTTACAAGCATGAAAACTTCCCAATCAACTGTTGTTATTGTTATAAACAGCCTCCTGGTGCTTCGGAGCTCATTAACTGTTTAATAATTGTAAACACAGCCGCCAAAGATTGAGAAAATATGTACAGGTTCGCAAGTGCTTGCGTAACTGCTTCGTGAATCTGGTCTCAGGTTCGTGAGTGCTTGCGTCCCTGCTTCGTGAATCTGGTCTCAGGTTCGTGAGTGCTTGCGTAACTGCTTCGTGAATCTGGTCTCAGGTTCGCAAGTGCTTGCGTAACTGCTTCGTGAATCTGGTCTCAGGTTCGCAAGTGCTTGCGTAACTGCTTCGTGAATCTGGTCTCAGGTTCGCAAGTGCTTGCGTAACTGCTTCGTGAATCTGGTCTCAGGTTCGCAAGTGCTTGCGTAACTGCTTCGTGAATCTGGTCTCAGGTTCGCAAGTGCTTGCGTAACTGCTTCGTGAATCTGGTCTCAGGTTCGCAAGTGCTTGCGTAACTGCTTCGTGAATCTGGTCTCAGGTTCGCAAGTGCTTGCGTAACTGCTTCGTGAATCTGGTCTCAGGTTCGTGAGTGCTTGCGTAACTGTTTCGTGAATCTGGTCTCAGGTTCGTGAGTGCTTGCGTAACTGCTTCGTGAATCTGGTCTCAGGTTCGCAAGTGCTTGCGTAACTGCTTCGTGAATCTGGTCTCAGGTTCGTGAGTGCTTGCGTAACTGCTTCGTGAATCTGGTCTCAGGTTCGCAAGTGCTTGCGTAACTGCTTCGTGAATCTGGTCTCAGGTTCGTGAGTGCTTGCGTAACTGCTTCGTGAATCTGGTCTCAGGTTCGCAAGTGCTTGCGTAACTGCTTCGTGAATCTGGTCTCAGGTTCGCAAGTGCTTGCGTAACTGCTTCGTGAATCTGGTCTCAGGTTCGTGAGTGCTTGCGTAACTGTTTCGTGAATCTGGTCTCAGGTTCGTGAGTGCTTGCGTAACTGCTTCGTGAATCTGGTCTCAGGTTCGCAAGTGCTTGCGTAACTGCTTCGTGAATCTGGTCTCAGGTTCGTGAGTGCTTGCGTCCCTGCTTCGTGAATCTGGTCTCAGGTTCGCGAGTGCTTGCGTAACTGCTTCGTGAATCTGGTCTCAGGTTCGTGAGTGCTTGCGTAACTGCTTCGTGAATCTGGTCTCAGGTTCGCGAGTGCTTGCGTAACTGCTTCGTGAATCTGGTCTCAGGTTCGCGAGTGCTTGCGTAACTGCTTCGTGAATCTGGTCTCAGGTTCGCGAGTGCTTGCGTAACTGCTTCGTGAATCTGGTCTCAGGTTCGTGAGTGCTTGCGTAACTGCTTCGTGAATCTGGTCTCAGGTTCGCGAGTGCTTGCGTAACTGCTTCGTGAATCTGGTCTCAGGTTCGCGAGTGCTTGCGTAACTGCTTCGTGAATCTGGTCTCAGGTTCGCGAGTGCTTGCGTAACTGCTTCGTGAATCTGGTCTCAGGTTCGTGAGTGCTTGCGTAACTGCTTCGTGAATCTGGTCTCAGGTTCGCGAGTGCTTGCGTAACTGCTTCGTGAATCTGGTCTCAGGTTCGCGAGTGCTTGCGTAACTGCTTCGTGAATCTGGTCTCAGGTTCGCGAGTGCTTGCGTAACTGCTTCGTGAATCTGGTCTCAGGTTCGCGAGTGCTTGCGTAACTGCTTCGTGAATCTGGTCTCAGGTTCGTGAGTGCTTGCGTAACTGCTTCGTGAATCTGGTCTCAGGTTCGTGAGTGCTTGCGTAACTGCTTCGTGAATCTGGTCTCAGGTTCGTGAGTGCTTGCGTAACTGCTTCGTGAATCTGGTCTCAGGTTCGTGAGTGCTTGCGTAACTGCTTCGTGAATCTGGTCTCAGGTTCGCGAGTGCTTGCGTAACTGCTTCGTGAATCTGGTCTCAGGTTCGCGAGTGCTTGCGTAACTGCTTCGTGAATCTGGTCTCAGGTTCGCGAGTGCTTGCGTAACTGCTTCGTGAATCTGGTCTCAGGTTCGTGAGTGCTTGCGTAACTGCTTCGTGAATCTGGTCTCAGGTTCGTGAGTGCTTGCGTAACTGCTTCGTGAATCTGGTCTCAGGTTCGTGAGTGCTTGCGTAACTGCTTCGTGAATCTGGTCTCAGGTTCGTGAGTGCTTGCGTAACTGCTTCGTGAATCTGGTCTCAGGTTCGTGAGTGCTTGCGTAACTGCTTCGTGAATCTGGTCTCAGGTTCGTGAGTGCTTGCGTAACTGCTTCGTTAACCTGGGTACCCCAGGTTCCCCCATAAATACCCATAGAACTGTATATTCGAGAGCATCGACACAGGGGAGCAGACACAGAGGCTGTCTGCTGGGGGGGGGGACTCTGCTTGTCAACCCCCCTCCTCCTGTCAACCCCCCCTCCTCCTGTCAACCCCCCCCCCTTGTCAACCCCCCTCCTCCTGTCAACCCCCCTCCTCCTGTCAACCCCCCTCCTCCTGTCAACCCCCCTCCTCCTGTCAACCCCCCTCCTCCTGTCAACCCCCCTCCTCCTGTCAACCCCCCTCCTCCTGTCAACCCCCCTTCTCCTGTCAACCCCCCTCCTCCTGTCAACCCACCCCCCCTGTCAACCCCCCCCTGTCAACCCCCCCCTGTTAACCCCCCTGTCAACCCCCCCCTGTCAACCCCCCCCTGTCAACCCCGCCTCCCTTGTCAATCCCCCCCCTTGTCAACCCCCCCCTTGTCAACCCCCCCCCTTGTCAACCCCCCCTTGTCAACCCCCCCTTGTCAACCCCCCCTTGTCAACCCCCCCCTCCCTTGTCAACCCCCCCCTTGTCAACCCCCCCCCCCCCTTGTCAACCCCCCCCTTGTCAACCCCCCCCCCCCCTGTCAACCCCCCCCAGTCAACCCCCCTCCACCCCCTCTCTATCCAACTTAGGCTCAGAAACTTGGTGAGTTGAACTGTTAAGTGACAAATTTGAGTGTGTCTCCACCTAGAACTGTTGAGTGATTTCAGGGGACAGTCAGTCGTGGTGTTGTCAAATTCTTGTGTAATGACTCGCTTTATATATTAATCTTGACATAGTGAACATTAAGTTGAATTGCTTGAATGATGATACTTATGTTAAATATATAATTGATGAATTTATTGTCTAAATTGTCTTTAATTTTGTTAACTAGATCTTTGTCAGTTGAGGCTAGAGTAGACAGCCCGCTGAGAGTACTGGTTTTAAGGTGTTATTATACGAGTACATGTTTAATATATATGATATATGTTAATATATGATATATGTTAATGTTTGATAAGAGTTTAAAGTATAGACAAGTGTCATTCCTTGTCGTATGTGTACTGAGTTTAGAATGGTGGCAGCAGCAGCAATCTTTAGCTACTTTCTACGTCTACTTTCTACCTTTTCTACTTCTATTTTCTATACTCCTTTTCGTACTCTCAGTCTCTCTCCGCCTCATTCTAAAGTTTCCCTTTCTCCCTTGATCCTCATACCTCCCTTCTACCTGCCTCACTTCTCTACCTGCCTCACTTCTCTACCTCCCTCCTCCCACCCCCACACCCCCATGAGACTCATTAGTTTTCATTACTTTCCATTTTATTTTCCGATTTTCCCTAACCACTCCTTACTCTTCTCTTCCATCTCTCTTCCATCTCTCTTCCACCTCTCTACCTTCCTCACCCCAAACCCTCACCCATTACTTCATTATTTATTTATTTCCCCTTCATTACCGATTCTTTGGAGGTGTTTATCCAGTTCTCTCTTGAACACTGTGAGGGGTCGGCCAGTTATGTCCCTTATGTGTAGTGGAAGCGTGTTGAACAGTCTCGGGCCTCTGATGTTGATAGTTCTCTCTTGAACACTGTGAGGGGTCGGCCAGTTATGTCCCTTATGTGTAGTGGAAGCGTGTTGAACAGTCTCGGGCCTCTGATGTTGATAGTTCTCTCTTGAACACTGTGAGGGGTCGGCCAGTTATGTCCCTTGTGTGTAGTGGAAGCGTGTTGAACAGTCTCGCGCCTCTGATGTTGATAGTTCTCTCTTGAACACTGTGAGGGGTCGGCCAGTTATGCCCCTTATGTGTAGTGGAAGCGTGTTGAACTGGCCGACCCCTCACAGTGTTCAAGAGAGAACTTGACAAACACCTCCAAAGGATACCTGATCAACCAGGCTGTGACTCGTACGTCAGGCTGCGAGCAGCCGCCTCCAATAGCCTGGTTGACCAGTCCACCAACCAGGAGGCCTGGTCAGAGACAATACTGTATAAGGACGTTGATCCTTGAAACCCTCACAAGGTAACCGCAAGGTGTGTGAGTGTGTACTCACCTAGTTGTGCTTGCGGGGGTTGAGCTCTGGCTCTTTGGTCCCGCCTCTCAACTGTCAATCAACAGGTGTACAGATTCCTGAACCTACTGGGCTCTATCATATCTACACTTGAAACTATGTATGGAGTCAGCCTCCACCACATCACTGCCTAATGCATTCCATTTGTCAACCACTCCGAGAAGCTTGCGTGTGTGTGTGTGTGTGTGTGTGTGTGTGTGTGTGTGTGTGTGTGTGTGTGTGTGTGTGTGTGTGTGTGTACTCACCTATATGTGCTTGCAGGATCGAGCATTGACTCTTGGATCCCGCCTTGGATCCCGCCTGTGTGTGTGTGTGTGTGTGTGTGTGGATGTGAGGATGTGTGTGTGGATGTGTATGCGTTTCCATCTCCTCCTGTCCCTTGACAATAGATCTGTCAGTCCACATAACTCAATCCCTGAGTCAGTCTCTCCATGTCTTGTCTGCGTGGTGTTGTCCGCCTGTCCTCCCGTGGGGAGCATGTCTTTAAGGCGGCCTCTGACACCGCTGTTGTCGACCAAGAAGTGAGAGATCCGATCCTCTATGGCTTTATCGGCCGTGGCGCACTGTAGGCGCCAGGGAGGAGAGGTGTCAGTAGTGGAATTGAGAGATAACACCATCCATAGTGTCTTGAGAAATGTCTTAAGTACTTCATTCATAATGATCATCTATCAGAAATCTTTTCGAGGCAGAATTTCTGTCACCCTGATGCTCTGTTCACCTAGCAGTAAATAGCTACCTGAGAGACAGCTGCGATGGGCTTCTTTCTGGGGGATGTATGACAAAAAGGAGGCCTGGTTGAGGACCGGGCCGCGGGGACGCTAAGCCCCGAAATCATCTCAAGATAACCTCAAGATTACCATAGATGCAACCTGCACAAGACTGCAAAGGTGTCGCCCAGTTGGGATGAGAATATATAGTAATATGAGGAAAATATGAATTAGAAAATATGAATTAGCAACCAGGAAGCCTGGTTCGACGACCGGGCCGCGTGTACGCTAAGCCCCGGAAGCACCTCAAGGTGGACAGAAACGCGGTAATTAAGAACAATGTAAAAGATGATATACGATGAGGAGGAAGGGTGAAGACGATGAGGAAGAATGGCAGTAGGAAGATGAGAAAGGAATGACTTCGAGCAAGAATCATACAGTGAATTTCCACCTTAAGAAAGTGGACTTGGGTTTTATGTCTCTTCAATACTCCGCGGAGAAAACAGTGAAGCATTTTATGGGTCTTTTCCCGACGGTGTCGCGACTAGGAGCACATTGGCATCGCTTTAGCTCTCCTGCAGCTGGCCGATTGTAGTCGAGAAATGTTCACGGACGCTGTTCACGGACGCTGTTCACGGGAGCCTGTTCACAAGAGGTTCAATAGAGGGTAAGAGGGGACTAGTGAACAAATCGGAGCCGGTCGGCCGAGCGGACAGCACGCTGGTCTTGTGATCCAGTGATCCTGGGTTCGATCCCAGGCGCCAGCGAGAAGCATTGGGCAAAGTTTCTTTCGCCCTATGCCCCTGTTACCTAACAGTAAAATAGGTACCTGGGTGTTAGTCAGCTGTCACGGGCTGCTTCCTGGGGGTGGAGGCCTGGTCGAGGACCGGGCCGCGGGGACACTAAAAAGCCCCAAAATCATCTCAAGATAACCTCAAGAAATCCACAAGGGCCGTGACGAGGATTCGAACCTGCGTCCGGGAGCATCCCAGACACTGCTTTAATCGACTGAGCTACGACAGGGTTAAAAGGGTTGAAACCGAAGTTCTACTGAACTTACTTGGTTTCAGTAAAACTTCATCTCTTCAGTAGAACTTCGGTTTCAACTCGTTTACCCTGTCGTAGCTCAGTCGATTAAGGCAGTGTCTGGGATGCTCCCGGACGCAGGTTCGAATCCTCGTCACAGCTCCTTGTGGATTTGTTCATTTGATGCATTACGTTAGTGTGTTCTCTGTGTGTAAAGAGGTAGAAGTGTTCATCTAGACTGTTCACAATAGTTCAAGCATGAAAACTTTGCATTATATCTTGCTTCCAATGGACAGTATGCCCTCTCTACCTCCTGGTTGGTGGACGGGGTGTTCATCTGTTCACATTGGACAGGAAGGTCTCATGTTCCCTGTTCACAATGGTTCAGCAGTGGGAAGGACAATAGTTCATCTTTCCTGTTCACTTTGGTTCTAAACTGGGCAAGGCAGAGTGTTCAGCTGGCTGGTGCCGTTGTTCAACTGTTCAAAGTGAGGAAATTGATTGCGTTGAACTTGCAATGTTCAGTTTGGCCGTTTAAAATGTCTCTCAAAAGGGACATTGTAAAACTGTATAATTGATATTGGTTCTTGTCTGCTAGTTATCAGCATGAATATTAAGGCAGCAGAGGTGTCCAGGGCTGTGTCCAGGGCTGTGTCCAGGGCTGTGTCCAGGGCTGTGTCCAGGGCTGTGGAGGTGTCCAGGGCTGTGTCCAGGGCTGTGGAGGTGTCCAGGGCTGTGTCCAGGGCTGTGGAGGTGTCCAGGGTTGTGTCCAGGGCTGTGGATTTGTCCAGGGCTGTGTCCAGGGCTGTGGAGGTGTCCAGGGTTGTGGAAGTGTCCAAGGTTGTGTCCAGGGTTGTGGAAGTGTCCAAGGCTGTGTCCAGGGTTGTGGAAGTGTCCGGGGCTGTGTCCGGGGCTGTGGAGGTGTCCAGGGTTGTGGAAGTGTCCAAGGCTGTGTCCAAGGTTGTGTCCAGGGTTGTGGAGGTGTCCGGGGCTGTGTCCGGGGCTGTGTCCAGGGTTGTGGAAGTGTCCGGGGCTGTGTCCAGGGCTGTGTAAGTGTCCAGAGGAGGCTGCAAGTGTTCAGTGTTCACATAAAAGTCTTGTCCCCTCAGAACACCACTTGTTCGTGCTTGGGTAGATAGCGTCCCTCTTGGTGGCAGTTGAGTATATCCAAGGGATAAGAGACAGACTAAGTGTGTTCCATCTGTTGGGAAACAAAGCCCCCTTCCCTCCTGAATGGGGCTCTTCCTGCTGGGGAGTCGAACCAACACAACAACCCGTCCTCTTAAACAACGTCACATTTTGACCTATATTCTCTTACCAACGGCCACAAATCGTCGTACTAGAAAATGGAAGCGGCTGGCGAAAGTAACACACTGTCCCGTTTTCTGTTGTGGGTCCTCTGGAAGGTTAGGATAAGTTAGCACTTTAGTAGGACAGTTTCTGGACGTTGGGAGACCTTAGTAGGGACTGAACATGAAGGCTAGTTGAATATTTGCTTTTACCATGTCTTCTTGGGTTTCTAAATCTAAATCTGTTTATAAATCTAAATTTCTGGGTTTCTAAATTCTAAATCAGTGCGAGTATAACAATTGTCAGGGGACAAGCAGCCAGTGTATCTATATACCACAAGCAGTCAGCGATCCATGCTGGTTAGCACTGTAAATGTGTGGCCACGTTTGTGGTGGGAAAATATATATATATATATAAACTCATCAAAACCACTATTCAGGAGTTTGTGTGTTTTATGTGTATATGTAAAATAAAAACAAATGGTGTATTAATATGCAACACGACATTCTGCGGTCATACGTTTTTGGGTGTTGATGTGTCCGGCGCTGACGTTGCTGAGCCACCAGGCCCTCCAGGGGCCCAGATTCACAAAGCAGTTACGCAAGCACTTGCGAACCTGGGGCCAGATTCACGAAGCAGTTACGCAAGCACTTACGAACGTGTACATCTTTCCTCAATCTTTGACGGCTTTGGTTACAATTATTAAACAGTTTACAAGCATGAAAACTTGCCAATCAACTGTTGTTATTGTTATAAACAGCCTCCTGGTGCTTCGGAGCTCATTAACTGTTTAATAATTGTAAACAAAGCCGCCAAATATTGAGAAAAGATGTACAGGTTCGTAAGTGCTTGCGTAACTGCTTCGTGAATCTGGCCCCAGGTGGGCACCATTCCTTTCTCCCGTCCCATCCCCAAATCCTTATCCTGACCCCTTTCCCAGTGCTATATAGTCGTAATGGCTTGGCGCTTTGCCCTGATAGTTCCCTTCCTGAGACCAGGGTTGTGTAAAAAGTCGTTTAGTAGTTAAGTGGTTTGGGTAATTAGGTCACAGGATGGTGCCGGAAGCTGCACTTGCAATAGTTTCAACGGCAGAGAAATAGGCGAGGTGGTCAAGGGAGCTGGTGTGGGTCGCAGGTTGCATGATTTCCAGTGGGGTCTGTTGCGACACGGGAGGCAGGCAGAGTCGGTTTTCCTGGACGGCGTTCGAGCCCTGGTGAGCTGTGTGTGTGTGTGTGTGTGTGTGTGTGTGTGTGTGTGTGTGTGTGTGTGTGTGTGTGTGTGTGTGTGTACTCACCTAGTTGTGCTTGCGGGGGTTGAGCTCTGGCTGTTTGGTCCCGCCTCTCAACTGTCAATCAACAGGTGTACAGGTTCCTGAGCCTATTGGGCTCTATCATATCTACATTTGAAACTGTGTATGGAGTCAGCCTCCACCACATCACCCCCTAATGCATTCCATTTGTCAACCACTCTGACACTAAAAAAGTTCTTTCTAATATCTCTGTGGCTCATTTGGGCACTCAGTTTCCACCTTTGTCCCCTAGACTATCCCCTGTGTGTGTGTGTGTGTGTGTGTGTGTGTGTGTGTGTGTGTGTGTGTGTGTGTGTGTGTGTGTGGAGCGTGTTCTGGAGTGGGGCGGCAGCGTTAATAGCACAAACGCATCAGCAACAGGAAGAAGGGGAAGGAAGAGGAAGAGAAGAGAAGAGGGAGGAAGAGCAAGGGAGAGTAATGATGAGGGCTGAGAACACGACTCAAGATTTACGGTGTTTGTCGCCACCACAACTTTTGACGACCACAACCTCATGAGTCCAACACCCAAAACTTTTTGTCTGATGAGATGGCGTCTCCTCCCCCCCCCCTCTCTCTCTTCCTCACCCCCCCCTCTCTCTCCCTCACCCCCCCTCTCTCTCCTTAAAAAAACAACAATAGATGGAAGATTTCACCACCTCTTCGCCTGCGTCTTGAAGCAAAGCGTTTGTATTCATAACCATTACTTTTGTTACCTTTATCTTCCCCTGTAAAATGTCGTAGGTTATTTTTATACGTTGGAGAGCTACCCCCCCCCCTCCCTCCCTCCTTCCCCCCCCCTCCCACGTGCTGAGGTGGGAGGGGGGTGTTGTGGGGGGGTCTCCGAGGACAAGCAGCGGGGGTAGCGAATGAGGTTCGATCTGCTATACACCATTGTGATTTTCTCTCGGGATTCGAACCCCCGCCACTTCGGTGTTGATGCTCACGGGGGGGGGGGGGGGGAGAGCATGTCCCCGACGCCAGCAGCGGCGGCGGCGGCCATTAACCGACATTTACATAAAACGAAGTGCCTGTGTCCCGTATAGCCAGGGGGGGAGTTTTATATTATTTTAATGGTCGTTCCCACTCAGGTAAAGGTGGTAATGAGCCCTGAGGAGAGGGGGGGGGGTGTGGGAGAGGGGGGGGGGTGTGGGAGAGGGGGGGGTGTGGGAGTGGGAGGGGGGGGGGGGAGATGGGAGGGGGATTACCTCCAACATTATCCATAAAGATTCTTGTTGACAGCAGCTCAGGCGCCGCTCAGCACTTGAGAACACGGACTGGAATTGCAGGTGGGAGGGGGGGGGATGAGTGGGAGAGGAGGCAAGATGGAACAGGAAAGAGGAGAGCAAGAGAAGTGAGCGGGGAGGGAGAGGATAGAGAGGCACGAATATAGGAAGGGGAGGATGTGGAACGGGAACGTTTCTTTGTTGGAAAGAGATGTAAACGTGTATATATGGGATGGGATAGGGAGGATGGGTTCCTGTGAGGCAGGAAGGGATAGGGAGGGTGCCACACAGGTGCCACCTGTGTGGTGCTAATTAAAGTGTTAATTAAACCTGTTTATCCCCAAAGGGAGGGTTTATTAATTGATTAATTACTACACTTCATAAACCAGGGAGAATATTGGCTCACAAACTGCTTACAAATTATATATATATATATATATATATATATATATATATATATATATATATATATATATATATATATATATATATATATATATATACATATATATATAAATTAAAGATAGGATTTTTAACCTTATTTAAAAAGGCATTGTATTAACAATTTAATCTTTGCAAACATTTTTGAAAAATACCTAACATTGATTTCGGGGATCATCGTCCCCGCGGCCCGGTCTCTGACAAGGCCTCCTGATGGAGGGAGATGGACAATTCAGATTTGTCTACTGTCAACTCCTTACACGCCAGTCATCTCTGAGTGACATAGAGGTTTGTTGTGGCCAATTCGCCATATAACAGCTGAATGCTGAATGGACAGCGCTTCGGATTCGTAGTCCTGAGGTTCCGGGTTCGATTCCCGGTGGAGGCGGTGACAAATGGACAAAAAGTTTCTTTAACCCCTGATGCCCCTGTTCACCTAGCAGTAAATAGGTACCTGAGAGTTAGACAGCTGCTACGGGCTGCTTCCTGGGGGGTAGAGGCCTGGTCGAGGACCGGGCCGCGGGGACACCAAGCCCCGAAATCATCTCAAGATAACCCTCAAGATAACCAAGACGATTTTCACACTAGTTGCTCTAGAAAATTGGGCTCGAATCGTAAATGTTTCGATTATCAAAGAGTAAATCCATAGGAACTTATTAATTATCACCAACTTAAGCTTAAGACAAGTTAAGGAATACGGTAAAGGGTTGAATACTGTTTCAGATTGAAGCCATAAGCTTCAAATGTCTTCAACTGGGGCTGGAGGATGATGTTGTTGTTGTTGTTTTAGATTCAGCTTCTCGGAACCAAAAGTTCCAAGTAGCACGGGCTATGGTGATCCCGTAATCCTGGAGGAATTTTGAGGACTATTGATGTTGGAAAGTTTGCTAAACAACCTATAACTGAAACCTGGAGGTATACAGTCTACATCGTCTGTGTTCTGTAGCCTAGAACAGTCTGTGTTCACATTTGAACAGTGTTCACTTTTGAACAGTGTTCACATTTGAACAGTGTTCACTTTTGAACAGTGTTCACTTTTGAACAGTGTTCACATTTGAACAGTGTTCACATTTGAACAGTGTTCACTTTTGAACAGTGTTCACTTTTGAACAGTGTTCACATTTGAACAGTGTTCACATTTGAACAGTGTTCACTTTTGAACTGTATTTTGGTTGTTCTTAAAATTGTTATAGATTGTTTTAAATCTTCACGACTTGATAAGGGTCCAAAACGAACCCAAACATCGTCGCATAAGGGTCCAAAACGAACCCAAACATCGTCGCATAAGGGTCCAAAACGAACCCAAACATCGTCGCATAAGGGTCCAAAACGAACCCAAACATCGTCGCATAAGGGTCCAAAACGAACCCAAACATCGTCGCATAAGGGTCCAAAACGAACCCAAACATCGTCGCATAAGGGTCCAAAACGTCTTCACATAAGGGTCAAGACTTATATGTGGCTTGTGTTATATACGTGTTATGTATTATTAAACAGGGGGGGGGGGAGATAGTTAACATGATAGAACCTCTTGTGGCGCCATCGTCTCCGAGTCCCACAGATTCCGCTCCCTCTATAGTTTGGTTGCGGGACATTAGGTAACGGGGTTCTATCTCTGCTGGACATCCAGCTTGGTAAGGCTCCTCTTAATATTAACCTGTTGTAAACGTGATTGTTAAGGCAGTTTTTTCCCCCCTAACAATCTTGAAATAGCTCTTTGATCCTGGCTTTCTCGTCTGAGGTTCCTGCTCGTCAACTTCCTCCAATTTGATGTCAACTTCCTCCAAAATGATGTCAGAACCTGTCTACAGAGCCAGCCAGAAGACAGTCCCAGAGGACGTCTCAGTGCCAGAGTCCATAATACCAAAAAACGGGGTGCCAAAGACCTGTACCAAGTGCCCCAGAGTGCCACAGAGTGCCAGGTGGATCAAGGTGCCGTGGCCGGCAGCTCCCATCAAAAGAAACACGGGGAGAATTCTTAACGATGAAGACTGCTTCCTGAATACCAAACACTTACAGGCCATAGGTAGACACACTCCCCGCCCCCCCCCCCCCTCACCCCATTGACGGTGGAAAGTCTTGGTGGAGGAGCCGGACAGGTTGATGTGGGCAAAATAGAGGGAAGGAAGTTGATGAAGCAGGTTGACATCAAATTGGAGGAAGTTGACATCAAATTGGAGCAAGTTGACATCAAATTGGAGCAAGTTGACATCAAATTGGAGCAAGTTGACATCAAATTGGAGCAAACCTGGGGCCAGATTCACGAAGCAGTTACGCAAGCACCTACGAACCTGGGGCCAGATTCACGAAGCAGTTACGCAAGCACCTACGAACCTGGGGCCAGATTCACGAAGCAGTTACGCAAGCACTTACGAACCTGGGGCCAGATTCACGAAGCAGTTACGCAAGCACTTACGAACCTGGGGCCAGATTCACGAAGCAGTTACGCAAGCACCTACGAATCTGTACATCTTTACTCAATCTTTGGCGGCTTTGTTTACAATTATTAAACAGTTAATGAGCTCCGAAGCACCAGGAGGCTGTTTATAACAATAACAACAGTTGATTGGCAAGTTTTCATGCTTGTAAACTGTTTAATAAATGTAACCAAAGCCGTCAAAGATTGAGGAAAGATGTACACGTTCGTAAGTGCTTGCGTAACTGCTTCGTGAATCTGTCCCCAGGTTCGTAAATGCTTGCGTAACTGCTTCGTGAATCTGGCCCCTGGTTCGTAAAGTACTTGTGTAACTGCTTAGTGAATCTGTCCCCTGGTTCGTAAGTACTTTTGTAACTGCTTCGTTAATCTGGCCCCAGGTTCGTAAGGGCTTGTGTAACTACTTCGTGAATCTGGCCCCTGGTTCGTAAGTACTTGCGTAACTGCTTCGTTAATCTGGCCTCAGGTTCGTAAGTGCTTGTGTAACTGCTTCGTGAATCTGGCCCCAGGTTCGTAAGTGCTTGTGTAACTGCTTCGTGAATCTGGCCCCAGGTTCGTAAGTGCTTGTGTAACTGCTTCGTGAATCTAGCCCCAGGTTCGTAAGTGCTTGTGTAACTGCTTCGTGAATCTGGCCCCAGGTTCGTAAGTGCTTGTGTAACTGCTTCGTGAATCTAGCCCCAGGTTCGTAAGTGCTTGTGTAACTGCTTCGTGAATCTGGCCCCTGGTTCGTAAGTACTTGCGTAACTGCTTCGTTAATCTGGCCCCAGGTTCGTAAGTGCTTGTGTAACTGCTTCGTGAATCTGGCCCCAGGTTCGTAAGTGCTTGTGTAACTGCTTCGTGAATCTAGCCCCAGGTTCGTAAGTGCTTGTGTAACTGCTTCGTGAATCTGGCCCCAGGTTCGTAAGTGCTTGTGTAACTGCTTCGTGAATCTGGCCCCAGGTTCGTAAGTCCTTGTGTAACTGCTTCGTGAATCTGGCCCCAGGTTCGTAAGTCCTTGTGTAACTGCTTCGTGAATCTGGCCCCAGGTTGTGCGTAAGTTGAAGAATTGTCCCTTGAAGATGTCTACGGTTATCCCGGCAATATTTCTGGTACAGCCTGGTTGACCAGACCACCAACCAGGAGGCCTGGTCAGAGACCGGGCCGCGGGGACATTGATCCTCGAAACCAACAACAGGTAAACGATGCAATTTGGTAACGAGGATTGTAAATATTGTCAATCGTTCCTGTCAAATCTCTCGGCTAACTGGCGGACAGGAATGACATTAATTGGCTTGTTAAGGACACTCGGATTGGTCATTCTGTAACTAGAAATGTTGCATTGTGGGATGTTGCAAGGCCCCTTCCCATCAGAACCTAACCTTCCCATCCTAACCTAACCTTCCCATCAGAACCTAACCTAACCTAACCTTCCCATCAGAACCTAACCTTACCTTCCCATCAGAACCTAACCTTCTCATCAGAACCTAACCTAACCTTCCCATCAGAACCTAACCTAACCTTCCCATCAGAACCTAACCTAACCTTCCCATCAGAACCTAACCTTCCCATCAGAACCTAACCTAACCTTCCCATCAGAACCTAACCTAACCTTCCCATCAGAACTAGAAAAGAAAGTGGGAGGAAGTGCCATTGTCGCCCCTTGAGAGATATTGTCATGAAATCTGGTGACATAACGAGTCGTCGTTGATCTCAGAGGGAAGGTGTTCGCTAAACTACATTTTCCTCGTTTAAAACTCGTATATATCTTCGCCCGTAGTTGACATAAATCCTGCAAGGAATGCCCCCAGCCATCCTAACCCCATCCCCAAGAAAACCAACTTTTGTTTCCATCTGAATCGGTAATTAGGCTATACGTTCTTGTTCCCGCCCAAACCACGAATTGTTCGTCTTCGGTTCCCGCCAAAATCAAGATACATTCGTTCTTTCCCGCCAAAAAACTAACAAAAATAAAATATTTACTTTTCCGCTCCAGCTAAAGCTTTTGAGCGCCAAAACTTAACATGGCTTCGAAGGCTTGAGTTACAGCAAGCTTGAATGTTGTTTTTTTTTCTTAATGTTATTTTTTTTCTTGTGCTTAAACGACTCTAATCTTCGTCTGCAAGAAACCAAACGCCATTCAGCGCTCCAGAGCTCATATTCCTTGACAGGTGGTGAGAGTAGAGATAATCTTTACCCAGGGGGGGGGGGGTAGGTGGGGGGGTGTGGAGCATATTTGGTGGTGGACAAAGTGAAATGAATAATGTATAAGCAATTTCTATTATCTTTGAAATGCAATTTAATATTTATTGAAACTCTCGTTGTATATCTTGCTAGTAATTTTATGTATTGTCATAAAAAGGTAAGCAGATTAATTAGAGAATGAGAGGGGAGCTTGGTCTCTTCCACCCCTCCCCCCCCTCCCCCAATACATACATACATACACACACACACACACACACACACACACACACACACAGAAACGAGGAGGACTGCAGACAATTACAAGATGACCTATAAACATTCTCGAGATGGTCTGAAATAATGGCTACTAGACTTGAACCGGACAAATGCAAGGTTGTGAGGACAGGAGTGGAGGCAGACAGACCTCACATAGAGTACAGGATGACGGGAAGGTCACTTCCAGCCTCTGAAGGAGAGCAAGACTCAGGAGTGACCATAACTGGAGATCCCTCACCAGAGGCAGATATCAGCAGGATAACGAGGGCAACATCTGCCATACTGGCAACCCTCCCCCCCCCCTTCACCAACTGGGTACAAAGATCCCCTCTGAGCGCTGTACACATCCTCTGTGAGTCCTGGTACTGAGTACGCGGCCCCGGCCTGGAACCCCGTACCTAAAGATGCACAGTACTAGAAATGTCCAAAAATGTGCAACGAGACTGGTCCCTGAGGTAAGGGGACCGAGCTGTGAAGAAAGACTGAGGGAGCTGGACCTCACTACATTGGAGGGAAGACGGAATAGGTCGGACATGATAACGACGTACAAGATATTAAGTGGTATTGATAAAGTAGATATAGATAAACAAGAGAGAAGTCAGAACACTTTTTCAGTCTGTAGTAAATAAGTAGAACCGGACCAGAAGCCAATTCGATACACAACTGTAAATGTAAATAAATAACTAAATGCGTAACTGCATATGTTTACTCCGTATAATGTTGGTGCTGAATGTAGAACATGAAAAAGTATTTATTTTTACTCTGAAATAATATCATTTTATAACGAAATTAGACGAAACTTAAGTGGCAGGCAATGCCACAGGAAGCCGACGATCCGAGCGACAATGTTTTGTCTTTGGGTACTTAGATGGACTCAATTTCGTTATAAAATTATATTATTTCAGAGGGAAGAAATGTTTTGTTCATGTTCTACCTTCAGCACCAACATTATAGTTAGTAAATATATCATAATTCTTCATTACTGATGTAAAACCACGAAGCTTTAGGTAATCAGACAGACTCATCTGATGAAATTAAATTGGATGCCTCAGGTCAAATTAAGACTGGCATCCAAGATGGCGGACCAATTTCCCCCGAGACAAACTACACTTCATTATTCCTCGTTAGGAAGAAAGCTTCAAGATGGCCCGGAAAATTTGCATACAAGCGTTTAAGACTTCAACTGGTCTCGGTGCACAGCAATGTTAACCCTGGCGACCACTACGTCCATATTCCGGTGCTTTAGTGAAACGTAAAAAGCACAGTATTATTACCGTTTTATCAGGCTGGTGAACCTCGGGTTTGATATGATCATGGTTAGGTTCGGACGTTTCAAGGCGAGACTAAACCACCTCTAATTTGACGTTTGTCATGACGAACCATTCCTTTCCCCCGTCCCACCCCTTATCCTGACCCCTTCCCAGTGCACTTCCTTGACACCTATTTGACACCTTGACACCTGTTTGACACCTCCTTGACACCTGTTTGACACCTTGACACCTGTTTGACACCTGTTTGACACCTTGACAACTGTTTGACACCTGTTTGACACCTGCTTGACACCTGCTCCTGCTGCTCAAGCATAGGAAGGTAGTGTACCCACACCCGCGTGTCTGCCGGCTTTGCATTGATCTCATCTCCCAAACTCTACATTTGATTGTGTTTTTACATTTGTTTTTTGTCAATAGGAAGGCGGCCTTGTTTATGTGCGCGGCTGAAGGCTGGATTGTTTTGTTTGGTCCACGCCTTGCTTCCTCCTCAATATTAATACTCTTACTGCAGTTTACTTCTCCTTGTTTATTGTTCTCTCTCTCTCTCTCTCTCTCTCTCTCTCTCTCTCTCTCTCTCTCTCTCTCTCTCTCTCTCTCTCTCTCTCTCTCTCTCTCTCTCTCTCTCTCTGTCTCTCTGTCTCTCTGTCTCTCTGTCTCTCTGTGTCTCTGTCTCTCTGTCTCTCTGTCTCTCTGTCTCTGTCTCTGTCTCTCTGTCTCGCTCTCTCTGTCTCGCTCTCTCTGTCTCGGTCTCTCTGTCTCGCTCTCTCTGTCTCTCTCTCTCTGTCTCTCTCTCTCTGTCTCTCTCTCTCTGTCTCTCTCTGTCTCTCTCTCTCTCTCTCTCTCTCTCTCTGTCTCTCTCTCTCTCTGTCTCTCTCTCTCTCTGTCTCTCTCTCTGTCTCTCTCTCTCTCTCTCTCTCTCTCTCTCTCTCTCTCTCTCTCTCCTCCCCCTCTCTCCCCCCCCTCCTCCCTCCCTCCCTCCCTCCCCCCCCCTCTCCCTCCCCTCCTTGAGATGGGTAGGGGTCAGGAAATTGACCTCGCCGCCCATTAGTTAACTCGCGTCAAAACAGTTTTTAATAGAAAAAAAAAATCCCATATGATGCTGTTTTACCTCAAAATAACAAAGATTTTGCCACGCCATTAGTTAACAAATTGTTTGGGATAACTCTTGTCAAACAGTTTTTTAATTAAAAATTCCTATGGTGTGCGGAGTGATGTTATCAAGATGTATGAGGGTGAAGCTGGAGACATTGGTCTTAAGGTAACGTGTGATATCTTTGATGTTATGGTCATGTCTCCTCTCCTCCTGGTGTAAACACGGGCCTTGTGTAGCTCTGTAAATAAAGTAATAGTTCAGTACCGATTTAGAACCAGTCTTAATCTTTCTCCCTGTTCTCCCTGTCTACCTTTCCGTGGTTGCAGTCCGTTCCCACAGGCAACAGAAATGAGAAATGTCTCATTTCACGTTGTTGTTGTTGTTGTTAAAGATTTAGCTACTCAGGACGAAGTGTCCATGTAGCACGGGCTATGGCGAGCCCGTAAATTTCACCGTGTATGTACTTTACCTCAATAAATATTTGTATTTGAGATGATGCTGCTATCATTCTCCAATCTGGGGCGCCTTCTGCCATTTAGTGGGATGTTATTCTGCTCTTATCTTAGGGTCTCCCACGGTGCCTCTGTGAGCCCATCACAGCCTGGGAGAACCATTTCTTGATCACCCAAGTTCTTCATCAGCAGAACCGCGCCTCAGCCGCCCCCTTCCGTCACTCTCTTTATTGTCTGTCAGTATTGTGGAGAGATTGCGTCGGTTATGACTGCTGTGCGTGCGTGACTCCTGTGCTTGTGCGTGCAAGACTCTAGCTGTGCTTGTGCGTGCGTGTTCCCCCAACGCCTCTGTGCATGTGCGTGCGTGTACACACGCAAGCATGTCCCGCGGGCGCACGCACGAGGAACTGTAACAAATCACATTTTAAACTGTGGCGTCTTGAGAGTAGCGGAGCAGAGGTGTCGTGAGAACACCTTCCTCGTCCTACCTCCTCTATTTTATGTATACATATCAATCAACTCAAGATATACATATATTGGACACGGATATGTGTTGAGTATATATGTAGGGTGCGGTGGAATGGGTAGGGGGGGGGGTCAGTGAGGGTGTGTTGGGGGGGGGGGGGAGGGGGAGCTAAGATTGATGGGGTGAGAGAGGAAGTTTGTGTATGATACGTGGAGATAAGATGAGATAACTGAGAAAATACTGAACTGGTTAGGGGAGTGTCTGGCGGATATGAGGCCTGGGCCACAAGCCTGACCCCCAGGCTACAAGCCTGACCCCCAGGCTACAAGCCTGACCCCCCAGGCTACAAGCCTGACCCCCCCCCACAAGCCTGACCCCCCCCCCACAAGCCTGACCCCCCCCAGCCCACAAGCCTGACCCCCCCCAGCCCACAAGCCTGACCCCCCCCCCAGCCCACAAGCCTGACCCCCCCCACAAGCCTGACCCCCCCCACAAGCCTGACCCCCCCCCCACAAGCCTGACCCCTTCCCCCAGGCCACAAGCCTGACCCCCCCCAGCCCACAAGCCTGACCCCCCCCCCAGCCCACAAGCCTGACCCCCCCCCCACAAGCCTGACCCCCCCCCCCCAGGCTACTAATACGGGTTCACATATGATAATGTTATTTTAAACATTACATATAGACGTCCAACAGCCTGGTTGATCAGTCCAGCAACCAGGAGGCCTGGTCAGAGACCGGGCCGCGGGGACATTGATCCGGGGACACCCCGGAGAAAGGTGACAACATCTTTGCCTAACCATTTCTAGGCCTGTAAATATGTTCTAAATTAGGCTTAATGCTTTATGTAGGCCTATGAGTGGTTTATGGTTAGTTCCACTTCAAAATACAATTTAAATATACTTTTAAGTAACTTTTTTATCTTGATTAAACAACTTATAATTAATCTAAACAAGTTATAATTAATCTAATTTTCTTTTCTTCAGGTAAGAGTTCGCGTGAGTTACGTCATCATTCACCTGGGAGCGTCTGGACCAATGGGCAGCCGAGCATGACGTCACTAGGTACGTCATCTCGTGTGTCGACCAATCGCCCACTTCCCCCAAGGTCAGGCTCCGCCCCTACGATGACGTCACGCACGCAGCTGGGCCTATCAGTCTCCACCACGTCATCAGTGAGACCTCCGCCCTCTGGTGACGTCACGAGCTTGTTCCTGCAGCCCAAGGATAGTAGAGTCATTAGGGGAGCCATTAGCCTCCCCCCAATTGGAGGAGATTCACCTGGCTAAGCCTTTTTCAGTTTGGCCATTATTCTCTCCTTTAGTCTCGTTTGGTCTATCTCTCCTTCCTTCCTCTTGCTTAGTTCCATGTTTTGGTCCGTGGTGCAGTCGGCTTCGTTCTGGACTCATAATCGGGACAGACGGCTATGTCAATCTGTCAACCGTCAATCAACTGGTGTACAGGTTCCTGAGCCTACTGGGCTCTATCATATCTACACTTGACACTGTGTATGGAGTCAGCCTCCACCACATCACTGCCTAATGCATTCCATCTGTTAACTACTCTGACACTAAAAAAATCTTTCTAGCGTCTCTGTGGCTCATTTGGGCACTCAGTTTCCACCTGTGTCCCCTAGTGCGTGTGCCCCTTGTGTTAAATAGTCTATCCTTATCTACCCTATCAATTCCTCTGAGAATCTTGTATGTGGTGATCATGTCCCCTCTTGAGAATTATATCAAAACCTCTGAGAACGCACGAACTACAAGCAGTGCAGAGTAAGGCACTAAGGAGAGCAGCAAAACACCCTCCACCCTATGATCAAGAGGATTGTTGTGGTTGGTTTCTTGGCACTCTTACGTCTCCTCCTGGCCTACTATAGCGAGTGCCGCTACTCCAGTATCCAAGGATGGAGATGGATGCTCCCGGACGCAGGTTCGAATCCTCATCACGGCCCTTGTTGAATTGTTGAAGGAGATGATGTTCCTTACACCATAACAATCTATATATTTTGTTATATAATATATGAGAATTATCATCTGGATAAAAGAAAAAATTAAACACCTTTTACCTAAAATTTTAAACTTTTGTGACAAAAGGCCTTTAAAAATATCGATACCATTTATTGAAGCAAAAATATTTTTCTACAAAGTCACTAAATGCAATAAATATATATATATATATTTTGTATGCTTCTGATCAGATTAGTGAAAGCGATTTGGCTACATTTGCTGTATTAATTGATAGTTCAAATCTATGAGAAAATACAAACTCACATTGTGTGTGTGTGTGTGTGTGTGTGTGTGTGTGTGTGTGTGTGTGTGTGTGTGTGTGTGTGTGTACTCACCTAGTTGTACTCACCTAGTTGTGTTTGCGGGGGTTGAGCTCTGGCTCTTTGGTCCCGCCTCTCAACCGTCAATCAACAGGTGTACAGGTTCCTGAGCCTATTGGGCTCTGTCATATCTACACTTGAAACTGTGTATGGAGTCAGCCTCCACCACATTGCTTCCTAATGCATTCCATTTGTCAACCACTCTGACACTAAAAAAGTTCTTTCTAATATCTCTGTGGCTCATTTGGGCACTCAGTTTCCACCTGTGTCCCCTTGTGCGTGTGCCCCTTGTGTTAAATAGACTGTCTTTATCTACCCTATCAATCCCCTTCAGAATCTTGAATGTGGTGATCATGTCCCCCCTAACTCTTCTGTCTTCCAGCGAAGTGAAGTTTAATTCCCGTAGTATCTCCTCGTAGCTCATACCTCTCAGCTCGGGTACTAGTCTGGTGGCAAACCTTTGAACCTTTTCCAGTTTAGTCTTATCCTTGACTAGATATGGACTCCATGCTGGGGCTGCATGTGTGTGTGTGTGTGTGTGTGTGTGTGTGTGTGTGTGTGTGTGTGTGTGTGTGTGTGTGTGTGTGTGTGTGTGCTGCCTTATTTGTGCTTTCAGGATCGAGCTCTGGCTCTTGGACCCAGCTTAAAATGTAAACAGTGCGTGCGTGCGTGATCCTTATGATGACCGTGATTCTTGACAGGACACGAACACATGAATGTTTGAGGCTTCAAATGACAAGCCCACTTGACCCCACTTGACATGTGGTGCTACCGTTGCGCTCTCTCTCTCTCTCTCTCTCTCTCTCTCTCTCTCTCTCTCTCTCTCTCTCTCTCTCTCTCTCTCTCTCTCTCTCTCTCTCTCTCTCTCTCTCTCTCTGGCTCTCTGGCTCTGGCTCTCGCTCTGGCTCTCTCTCTCTCAATTTATTGAGAGAGAGAGAGAGAATTTATTGGTTAGGCCAGGTGGGTGGGTCGGGTTTGTCCATTTCTGGTGTGGTTAGTACACTGGATTTTGTACAGTGTGGAACAGGGGCATGTTTGATGCTATGGTTTTGTTCCAGTCTGGAACAGGACATGATCTAGACCCATCGAGGTCTTCCCAGTCCATCACCGACCTATCCTAGCATGGAGCCAGGTACATATGCTGATAGGTGGACAGAAGCATCGGGGATGCAAGAAAACGTGTCTAATCATCTACCTGGCAAATTGGAATCTTAGGAGCATTCAGCTATGAACTGATTGTGCTCTGGGGGTCGAGTTCGGGGTCACCGAGAAGCAGAGACCCCAGAGGGACTCTCTGCCTGATTCCAGTAAGGCTTCTGCTCCCCTGGGAGTTGTCATCGAACCCTGGAAGCTGTTGGCTTACCTGGCTAAGCTGTTTAGGCTACAGCTCGTGTTACTTGATAGTGAGGGGAGAGAGGGAGGCGGTGGGGGGGGGGGGCACTGAGGAGAGGGAGGGGAGAAGGGGTCAACAAAAGAGGGGATAGGTGCGATTTGCAACATGGGGGGGATGGGGGATAGGGTCTGGAGGCAGTGGATGGGTTTCATGATGGGATGGATGGCTTCTGTATTGAGTGACAGGAGGAGGGGGTCAAGATGGAGTTGGTTGGGGTCAGTAGGTGGGGTCAGGGTGGGATAGAGAGGAGGGGGGGAGGATGGGGTGGTTGTGGGGGGTCATGGACCTGCCCCCCCCCCCACCCCCCCACACACACCAAGGTCAGATGACGGCAGTTTTGTACAAACAGCCGAGGTGTGTTTGTGCAACACTGAGCGAGTGTGATGCAATGTTGGTGGTGTTGCTCTCGTGCGGCGCTGGCTCCTTCCTCTCTTGTTGGTGGTGTGTGTTTGTGGAGCGTGTTGTTGCTGGTGGTGGTGTGGTGGTGGTAGTGTGGTGGTGGTGGTGTTGTGGTGGTGGTGGTGGTGGTGGTGTTACTGGTGGTGGTGTGGTATGGTGGTGGTGTGGTGGTGGTGGTGTTGTGGTGGTGGTGGTGGTGGTGGTGGTGGTGGTGGTGGTGGTGGTGGTGCTGGTGGTGGTGGTGGTGCTGGTGGTGGTGGTGGTGCTGGTGGTGGTGGTGGTGCTGGTGGTGGTGGTGGTGCTGGTGGTGGTGGTGGTGCTGGTGGTGGTGGTGGTGGTGGTGCTGGTGGTGGTGGTGGTGCTGGTGGTGGTGGTGGTGTGGTGGTGGTGCTGGTGGTGCTGGTGGTGGTGGTGGTGGTGGTGGTGTGGTGGTGGTGCTGGTGGTGATGGTGGTGGTGGTGGTGCTGGTGGTGGTGGTGGTGTGGTGGTGGTGCTGGTGGTGGTGGTTGTGGTGGTGTAAGGTATTGTGATGAGGTAAGCTAGAAGTAATAGGGCACTCTCGCTTGTTTTGATAATGCTGTTGATTGTGTTGTGAGAGATCAGCCGTCGAGGGCATTTTTTTTTTGAGGGAGGGGGTCATGCATGTGCCCTTTAACTCATCACTCCCCCCCTTCCCCCCCTCCTCCCCCATCCTCCCCCCCCTTCTTCCCCTCCTCCCCCCTCCCCCCCCCCATGACCACCTCATTGCAACAAGACCTTACAAATCACCCAGATGGTAACCTAAGATCTGATTGGTTTCCAAGGCCCTTGTAACCCAATGGCAAAGTCTCATTAATCAGTGGCAGCGTTAAATGGCATTACATCTCAGATGGACATTTGACCCTTATGGGGGGAGCCGTTGACCGCCTTAAAAGGTGTAAGACTAGGAGTCTCATCAAGTACTTGCGAAACCTGTGCATCTTCTCTAACTTCTGACGACTTTGCAGTCATTTAGTATTGTATTAAACCTTGGGTTTGTGAAGTTATTAATCTCGTAAACTCTTAAATATATGTCAATACAGCCTTTGTGATATGGGAAGAATGTCTAGGATTCCTAAGAGACTGCGTCCATTCAGGTGAATTTTGTTCAGTGGTTCATCTTGTTGGCTGAGAAAACTTGTCTATAATGAACGATGGTGAACAGTGATTTGTCAACATCCTCAATTATTTATCATCTCTATCTCTTCTAGACCCTCTTTTCGTTCTCTGAAGGTCTCATTTTTTGCGTTCGGGCGTTCGAGCATCGTGTATTGAGTTCTGGGTCGACAGATTGGATGAGGTAATCTCACTGACCCTCGTGATTGGTCGGGCTGATCCCGCCGGCCATCCTTATTCGTCGAGTTAATCTCACCGGGTCTCCTTATTGGCTGAGCGGGGGTGTTTACATGTGTGACGTCAGCAGCGTGACACAACACCACCTTCTCCCTGATTTGGCGGGGTTTTGTCCGACTCCCGCCAACGGTGTCAACAGACCTGGAGCAACGGGAACATGGGCAGGGTCATGGAGCTAGGAACAGGAGCAACAGCAGCAGCAATAACGGGTGGAAAAGTAGCAGTAGTAGCATGTGGAACAGTCGCAGCAGCAGTAGGTGGAATGGTATAGGACCACACAAGTCATCCCTGTGGTGCGTGACGGGGCCCCTGTTAGAGTGAGAGGGAGCCTGCTGGAGGGAGAGGGAGTCTGCTGGAGTGAGAGGGAGCCTGCTGGAGTGAGATGGAGCCTACTGGAGTGAGAGGGGGCCTGCTGGAGTGAGATGGAGCCTGCTGGAGTGAGAGGGAGCCTGCTGGAGTGAGATGGAGCCTGCTGGAGTGAGAGGGAGCCTGCTGGAGTGAGAGGGAGCCTGCTGGAGTGA
Source organism: Procambarus clarkii (assembly GCF_040958095.1). Lineage (NCBI taxonomy): Eukaryota > Metazoa > Arthropoda > Malacostraca > Decapoda > Cambaridae > Procambarus > Procambarus clarkii. Next base: position 13,607,494 of record NC_091180.1, on the reverse strand, counting down.
GAGGGAGCCTGCTGGAGTGAGAGGGAGCCTGCTGGAGTGAGATGGAGCCTGCTGGAGTGAGATGGAGCCTGCTGGAGTGAGATGGAGCCTGCTGGAGTGAGAGGGAGCCTGCTGGAGTGAGAGGGAGCCTGCTGGAGTGAGAGGGAGCCTGCTGGAGTGAGAGGGAGCCTGCTGGAGTGAGAGGGAGCCTGCTGGAGTGAGATGGAGCCTGCTGGAGTGAGATGGAGCCTGCTGGAGTGAGATGGAGCCTGCTGGAGTGAGATGGAGCCTGCTGGAGTGAGAGGGAGCCTGCTGGAGTGAGAGGGAGCCTGCTGGAGTGAGAGGGAGCCTGCTGGAGTGAGAGGGAGCCTGCTGGAGTGAGAGGGAGCCTGCTGGAGTGAGAGGGAGCCTGCTGGAGTGAGATGGAGCCTGCTGGAGTGAGATGGAGCCTGCTGGAGTGAGATGGAGCCTGCTGGAGTGAGATGGAGCCTGCTGGAGTGAGATGGAGCCTGCTGGAGTGAGATGGAGCCTGCTGGAGTGAGATGGAGCCTGCTGGAGTGAGATGGAGCCTGCTGGAGGGAGAGGGAGCCTGCTGGAGGGAGAGGGAGCCTGCTGGAGGGAGAGGGAGCCTGCTGGAGGGAGAGGGAGCCTGCTGGAGGGAGAGGGAGCCTGCTGGAGTGAGATGGAGCCTGCTGGAGTGAGATGGAGCCTGCTGGAGTGAGATGGAGCCTGCTGGAGTGAGATGGAGCCTGCTGGAGTGAGAGGGAGCCTGCTGGAGTGAGAGGGAGCCTGCTGGAGTGAGAGGGAGCCTGCTGGAGGGAGAGGGAGCCTGCTGGAGGGAGAGGGAGCCTGCTGGAGGGAGAGGGAGCCTGCTGGAGGGAGAGGGAGCCTGCTGGAGGGAGAGAGGGAGAGTAATCCCAGTGTGAGAGAGCAGGGCGCCGCCAGGGAATCTTACCCATGCAGTTCTGCTACTGTCAGCAGGAGGGGAGTGTCGGGCTAGTGTCAGCAGGATTAAGGTCAGCAGGAAGGGAGTCAGCACAGCAGGGGTCAGGTCAGGGGAGGGTCAGCAAAAGGGGTCAGCAGGGGCAGCCAAAGGGGCCTGGTAAGGATATTAGATTTTTTGTTATTTTAAATTCTTTGGTTCGTAGTGCAAGGTTAGGGAGGGGGGGGGGGGGAATTAGGCCTAGGGGAGGAGAGGGGGGAGGGCGGAAATTAGGCCTAGGGGAGGAGAGGGGGGGGGGGGATTGTTGGGAGTTGGGGGCTGACTCATCCTGTACTCACCCACCTATTTGTACTCACCTATTTGTGCTTGCGGGGGTTGAGCTCTGGCTCTTTGGTCCCGCCTCTCAACTGTCAATCAACTGGTGTACAGGTTCCTGAGCCTATTGGGCTCTATCATATCTACATTTGAAACTGTGTATGGAGTCAGCCTCCACCACATTGCTTCCTAATGCATTCCATTTACTAACTACTCTGACATTGAAAAAGTTCGTCCTAACGTCTCTGTGGCTCATCTGGGTACTAAGTTTCCACCTGTGTCCCCTTGTTCGTGTCCCACCCGTGCTGAAGAGTTTGTCTTTGTCCACCCTGTCAATTCCCCTGAGAATTCTGTAGGTGGTTATCATGTCTCCCCTTACTCTTCTGTTTTCCAGGGATGTGAGGTTCAGCTCCTTTAGCCTTTCCTCGTAGCTCAATCCTCTCAGTTCCGGGACAAGTCTGGTGGCATACCGCTGAATCTTCTCTAACTTTGTCTTGTCTTTAACTAGATACGGACTCCAGGCAGGAGCTGCATATTACAGGATTGGTCTGACATAAGTGGTATACAGGGTCCTGAACGATTACTTACACAAGGTTCTAAAGGCAGTTCTTATGTTGGCCAGTCTTGCATATGCCGCTGATGATGCTGGTGGTGGCTGCTCTTGCCTGCTGGCAACCCCCACAACCCTGTCTTAATTTTGCAAGAAAGTTCTGCATCTTTATCTAAATCTTACATCTATATCTATATCTAAGTTATATCTTATAGTTATAAGGTATAACATCTCCAGAACATCTTGACGGTTTCACTGTACACACACACACACACACACACACACACACACACACACACACACACACACACACACACACACACACACACACACACACACACACACTACCGGGGTTCGAACCCTGGGAAGGGAGGCTTGACGGGGCACCCATTCTTTTTTAAGTGTTAATCCCGCTTCACCCAGCAGTAATGGAGGACCTGGTTGGAAATCGATTGCCGGGTCGTGTTGCAGGGAACGCTGGAACAGGAGTTGTGGGAAGGTGAGGCTCTCAGGAACATGACAAAGTTGACGCCCTTGCTAAGGCTGCAGTAAATAAAGACAGTATTGAACGGAATCTTGAGTTATCAAATAGGGTCCCTAAGAGAAGTCCCTAAGAGAAGTCCCTAAGAGAAGTTCCGGACCAACCGGGCTGTGGTGGGTATGTGGGCCTGCGGGCCGCTCCAAGCAACAGCCTGGTGGACCAAACTCTCACAAGTCGAGCCTGGCCTCGGGCCGGGCTTGGGGAGTAGAAGAACTCCCAGAACCCCATCAACCAGGTATCAACCAGGTCCCTTAAAAGTGTCATTAGACGAGAACTCCTGGATGGATTTGAAGAAAGTAGAACAGTGCAAACTGGAACTAGCAGGTCCATTGTTCATCACAATGCAATGTGTGAAGTAAAACATGTGTATGGGGCAAGTAACAAAGTCAGTAGACTAACAGATGTTGTCACAGCTCGTATAAGACTTGGCTACAAGTATCTCTGGCAGTTCGGCTTGTTTAGGGATCTAGATGAAGTAAAGTGTAAAGTGTGTGGACATAGGCAGGGACACACACTCGAACACTATATCTTGGATTGTTGTAAAATTGAGCCTTTTAGAGATAAATCTAAGCTCACGCTGTATGATATGGCAACCTATCTTATTACCATGGATAAATTACCTGAAATCCTTGCACTGTATCCATATTTCGCTCTCAGTAGATGAACGACATATGAGATTAAGAAACAAGTAGTGTATTGTGAAGACTAATAATAAACAGAAGCTCCCCTGACTGTAATATCCCCATTGCTCAAACTATTATGTATTAACGACAAGACCTACCATTAATGTATGATGACTTACTGTAAATATGTAGCTCTTGTAATAGCACTTTCTCTGTAACTAGCTGACATTGTATCTATAAGGTGTGAAGGATAGATGAAATTGTTTTATGTAATAATCTAAGATGAAGTCTGATAAAGACCTTTTGTGCCCTCTGTAATGCTTTTTTGCGCTACCGCTCACAGGATGAGTATGGGGTGCACAATAAACTACAACAATCAATCAATCAATCAATCAATCAGCCTGCTAGCAGGGTTCAGCAGTTCTCCTATAACCAACGATGTATATATATATATATATATATATATATATATATATATATGTCGTACCTAGTAGCCAGAACGCACTTCTCAGACTACTATGCAAGGCCCGATTTGCCTATTAAGCCAAGTTTTCCTGAATTAATATATTTTCTATAATTTTTTTCTTATGAAATGATAAAGCTACCCATTTCATTATGTATGAGGTAAATTTTTATTTATTGGAGTTAAAATTAACAAAGATATATGACCGAACCAAACCAACCCTACCTAACCTAACCTAACCTATCTTTATAGGTTAGGTTTGGTTAGGTAGCCGAAAAAGTTAGGTTAGGTTAGGTAGGTTAGGTAGCCGAAAAACAATTAATTCATGAAAACTTGGCTTATTAGGCAAATCAGGCGTTGCATAGTAGGCTCAGAAGTGCGTTCTGGCTACTAGGTACGACATATATATATATATATATATATATATATATATATATATATATATATATATGTATATATATATATATATATATATATATATATATATATATATATATATATATATATATATATATATATATATATATATATATATACCACCTGGATCACCACTACAATTTTGTCCCCATTGCTTCTGAGACGCTCGGCGCCTGGGGTAAAAGTGCTACTAGTTTTTTGAAGGAACTGGGTTCTAGGCTCATTGAAACAACAAGGGACCCGAGAGCTGCAAGCTTTCTTTTCCAGCGCCTCAGTGTGGCGATACAGAGGGGAAATGCGCACTGCATCCAGGGTTCCTTCCCGCCATCTGAGGAGCTGGAGGAACTCGACAACCTATGATAACCATCTTTGTAACCCATATGTAACTCCTTTTTTGTAACAAAGTTCAAATAAAGTAAATATATATGTGTACATACAAAAGAATGGGGGTGGTAGGAGAAGATAATATTAGTGTTCAGTGAGAAACCACAAGGTCTCCTCTGAATACTTTTTATTTTCTTCTCCGAGGCTATGGGTCCCCACATTGGCACCAGAGGTGGTACCCTCACAAACTAAAAAAAACCTATATATATATATATATATATATATATATATATATATATATATATATATATATATATATATATATATATATATAAAAGATTTAATATATGCACCAACATGGAGGCGTCGTAGAAAGGGAGAATATATTAACACCTACCAGGTATCCCTGCCTTCTGTTCCATTTTTCCCATTTTCCCGGAAGATTGCGTTTTCTGACGACCCCTGAGGGCCTGGGGGGGGGGGGTCGTGGGGTCTTCCTCCTCTCTCGCCACAGGATAGCAGATAGACTAAAAAGTGTTACCTAATCTACAGACGAACTCTAGTTTTTCCTCCTCCTGGGGTCCACAGAGCTTTGTCCCCTCCGGTTTGATTAATGGTATAATGGAATATCTTCCTTTCTTAACCACTCCCTTCCTCCTGCTTCTCCCCCTGGCCGTTCCCCCCCTTCCCCTAGCCACCCCCCTACACGTCCCTTCCCACGCCCCTCTCCCATCACCGCCCTCTCCCTTTTCATTTCGCGAGGTTCAGTGGCAGAGTTTATATAGGCCTTACATTTTTTGGCCCTAGACGAGGTTTGTAGAGGCCTAATCTGGTGGGGCGTGGGGGGGGGGGCGGTGAATAGCGGTGGGGGGGGGGGGGGCCGGTGAATAGCGGTGGGGGGGCTGGGGGGGGGGACTTTTCATGCCCTGTAATACAAGATGGCAATTGATGCCTTTGATGCCCCGAGGGGGGGGGGAAGGAAATGAAAGCGGGTGTTTTGATAGAGGGAAGTTGGGAGGGAGGGAGGGAGGGTTCTTGGAGGGAGGGAGGGAGGGAGAGAGGGAGAGAGGGAGGGAGGGAGAGAGGGAGGGAGGGAGAGAGAGAGGGAGAGGAGTGGAGACTGAGCAGGAGAATATCTCCACTAGTCCCCAGCACGTTGGGGTAAATTCTGAAATAGTTAAATAATTAATCAGGCCGTGTCAGCTAGAAAAAATATTGCGTCAGCCAGAAAAATGATCGGATGGATTACGAGAACTTTCAAATCCAGGGATCCCATCACAATGGTTGTACTCTTCAAGTCACTTGTGTTGTCCCGTCTTGAGTACTGCTCAGTACTCACTTCCCCCTTCAGAGCAGGAGAGATTGCTGAAATAGAGGGAATACAGAGAACATATACGGCACGCATAGACGAGATAAAACACCTAAATTATTGGGATCGTCTCAAAGCCCTCCAAATGTACTCACTAGAAAGGAGACGAGAGAGATACCAAATAATATACACATGGAAAATACTCGAGGGTCAGGTCCCAAATATACACAGTAAAATAACAACATACTTGAGTGAACGATATGGAAGAAAATGCAAGATTGAACCAGTGAAGAGCAGAGGTGCCATAGGCACAATCAGAGAGCACTGTATAAACATCAGAGGTCCGCGGTTGTTCAACATCCTCCCAGTGACTATAAGAAATATTGCCGGAACAACCGTGGACATCTTCAAAAGAAAACTGGACTGTTTTCTAAGAGAAGTTCCGGATCAGCCGGGCTGTGGTGGGTATGTGGGCCTGCGGGCCGCTCCAAGCAACAGCCTGGTGGACCAAACACTCACAAGTCGAGTTTGGCCTCGGGCCGGGCTTGGGGAGTAGAAGAACTCCCAGAACCCCATCAAGCTGGTATCAAGCAGGTGTCTACTCACCTATTTGTGCTTGCGGGGGTTGAGCTCTGGCTCTTTGGTCCCGCCTCTCAACTGTCAATCAACTGGTGTACAGGTTCCTGAGCCTATTGGGCTCTATCATATCTACATTTGAAACTGTGTATGGAGTCAGCCTCCACCACATCACTGCCTAAAGCATTCCATCCGTTAACTACTCTGACGCTGAAAAAGTTCTTTCTAACGTCCCTGTGGCTCATGTGGGTACTCAGTTTCCACCTGTGTCCCCTTGTTCGCGTACCGCCAGTGTTGAATAGTTTATCCTTGTCTACCCTGTTAATTTCCCTGAGGATTTTGTAGGTTGTGATCATGTTTCCCCGAACTCTTCTGTCTTCCAGTGTCGTGAGGTGCATTTCCCGCAGCCTTTCCTCGTAACTCATGCCTTTTAGTTCTGGGACTAGTCTAGTGGCATACCTTTGGACTTTTTCCAGCTTCGTCTTGTGCTTGACAAGGTACGGGCTCCATGCTGGGGCTGCATACTCCAAGATAAGTCTTACATATGTGGTGTACAAGGTTCTGAAGGATTCCTTACACAGGTTCCTGAAGGCTGTTCTGATGTTAGCCAGCCTCGCATATGCCGCAGATGTAATTCTTTTTATGTGGGCTGCAGGAGACAGGTTTGGTGTGATATCAACTCCCAGATCTTTCTCTCTGTCCGTTTCATAAAGGACTTCATCTCCCATTCTGTATCCTGTGTCTGGCCTCCTGTTTCCTCCCCACCCCTAGTGTTACTACATTGCATTTACTCGGGTTCAACTTCAACAGCCATTTGTTGGACCATTCACTCAGTCTGTCTAGGTCATCTTGTAGCCTCCTACTATCATCCTTTGTTTCAATCCTCTTCATAATTTTTGCATCATCAGCAAACATTGAGAGAAACGTATGTGTGTGTGTGTGTTTGTGTGTGCGCCTGTCCGTTTGTTTGTTTCATTGTTTCTTTGTTCATTCATTCATTAATTCACTCACTCACTCACTCACTCACTCACTCACTCACTCACTCACTCACTCACTCACTCACTCACTCTGGCATGCCCCAAACCTCAACCCGTCCCAATAGCACGTCGCATTTTGACGTATACTCCGCCAACGGCCAAAAATCGTCGTACTAGAAAAAGGAAGCGACTGGAGAAAGTGACACACTGTCCCGTTTTCTGTTGTGGCTCCTCTGGTAGGTTAGGATAAGATAGCACTTTAGTACGACACTTTCTTGACGTTGGGGTAGCCTCTGGAGGCCGGGGTGGTCACTGATCAGGATATATATGGAGAGACTCAGACGTCCAAACGCCAGACTCAGACGTCCAGACGCCAGACTCAGACTCAGACGTCCAGACGCCAGACTCAGACGTCCAGACGCCAGACTCAGACGTCCAGACGCCAGACTCAGACGTCCAGACGCCAGACTCAGACGTCCAGACGCCAGACTCAGACGCCAGACTCAGACGTCCAGACGTCAGACTCAGACGTCCAGACGCCAGACTCAGACGTCTAGACGCCAGACACAGACGCCAGACTCAGACGCCAGACTCAGACGCCAGACGCCAGACTCAGACGCCAGACTCAGACGCCAGACTCAGACGCCAGACTCAGACGCCAGACTCAGACGCCAGACTCAGACTCAGACGCCAGACTCAGACGCCATACTCAGACGCCAGACTCAGACTCAGACGCCAGACTCAGACGCCAGACTCAGACGCCAGACTCAGACGTCAGACTCAGACGCCCAGACTCAGACGCCCAGACTCAGACGCCCAGACTCAGACGCCAGCGACGACGCCGGCTGTGGTGGTGCATGAGAGGGAACGACTCTTGGAGCACCAGAACACGACCTCAGAGCCCCGGGCACAAATCCGGGTTATAGTGTGGAAGTTGCAAGTCGTGAAGGTAGTTATCGCGCCACGATAGCCTCTACGTGTTATCGCGCCACGATAGCCTCTACGTTCACCAGAAAGAATGGCGCGCCCAACTCCAACTTTTCCCCAACACTGGCAGGGGAAAAATGAGATTGGGCGCCGCCCCCCCTCTCCCCCCCCTCCCTGGCGGGGTTTATTTTGTCTCTACTTGGGGTGGACGGTAGAGCGACGGTCTCGCTTTCTGCAGGTCGGCGTTCAATCCCCCGACCGTCCACAAGTGGTTGGGTACCATTCCTTCCTCCCCCCCCCCCCCCGTCCCATCCCAAATCCTTATCCTGATCCCTTCCAAGACCTATCGTAATGGCTTGCCGCTTTCCCCCTGATAAACCCCTCTCCCCCCAGCAAGGTGATCCTGGGGAACTCACCCAAACAACCCACCTAACCCTCACTACCGAGCCATAGAAACCGTCGGTTTTATGACTATAAAATTATTTTCTAACACATGACATTTTTAACGGATTGTCCGAGTTCATAAAATATATATATATGGGGTGATAGGGGGGGTGAAAGATCCCATAAGAAGGGGGGGGCCCTCACCCCCCTCAGGGTGAGAGGACTGGTGGCACAGGGGACCTGCCCCTGGGGACAATCTCTCAGGTAGGGAACATGTCCCAAGTGTGTTTGGACAAGGGCCAATGTTTGGCGGGCCCTTGTCTGACCCCGAGGAAGTGTTCCCTTCTTCAATTAATTCATCAAGTTTGGTTTAAGTTGGGTAGTGAATTGTAAAGTTAGCGGAGTGGAGAGTTAATGCTCTCTGCGGGATGGTGCATAGTTAATACGCCTGAGGTAGTTTGCTTAACTAGTAGTTTGTGGAGAGTTTGGTTAGCCGCTCACACGCGGGTTAATATAACCGCGATAACCTGGTTACAAAGTTTGTGGAAAAGGTTAAGGAGACCACTAAACTACAGGATTATCTTGCGGTTATCTTGAGGTTATCTTGAGATGATTTCTGGGGGTTAGCGTCCCCGTGGCCCGGTCCTCGACCAGGCCTCCTTATTGTTACCCCCCCCCCGGAAGCAGCCCGTAGCAGCTGACTAACTCCTTGGTACCTATTTACTGCTAGGTGAACAGGTGCATCAGGGTGAAAGAAACGTTTTGCTCCTTTTGTCTCCGCCTCCACCGGGGATCGAACTCGGAACCTCAAGACTACGAAACCGAAGCGCTGTCCACTCAGCTGTCAGGCGCCCTACAGGACAATATCGAGGCACCAACATAGGCCTCCACCTGCCACCAAGCACGAGCTGCTGCGGGACATGTGACAAGCCGCCGGCTTCCTGTCCTCGTCGTGGCCACGCTAGCGCTTCGTGGCTCTCAGGTATATTCATGTACGTTAATGACGGACTTTATCCACTCCACTTGGGCTGGACGGTAGAGCGACGGTCTCGCTTCATGCAGGTCGGAGTTCAATCCCCCGACCGTCCACAAGTAGTTGGGCACCATTCCTTTCCCACCATCCCATCTCTCATCCTTTTTTTCGTCGCTTTTCGATCGTAGGCGTTACCTAAGACCCAAAATCGTCGTTACTAGAAAACAGAAGCGGCTGGCGAAAGTGACGTACTGTCCCGTTTTCTGTTGTGGGTCCTCTGGCAGGTTAGGAGGGGAGACCACTTTACATTGACCGTTTTCTTGACCTTGTCAAGGTTTCTTGACCTTGTCAAGGTTTCTTGACCTTGTCAAGGTTTCTTGACCTTGTCAAGGTTTCTTGACCTTGTCAAGGTTTCTTGACCTTGTCAAGGTTTCTTGACCTTGTCAAGGTTCCTTGACCTTGTCAAGGTTCCTTGACCTTGTAAATCTGTGTGACCTAACACACGGGTGAGTTCCGGAGCTTGAGACAGTCTCATTTAAAGATGGGAGAAGTTGGTGACCCGCAGACCCGGGCTCCGCCGGACCCGGATATGCCAGGTTGGCCAACATAAGAATGGCCTTTAGAAACTTGTATAATGAATCATTCGCAACCTTGTATACCATGTATGTCAAACCGATCCTGGAGTATGCAGCTCCAGCCTGGAGTCCATACCTAATTAAGCAAGCCAAAATTAGAGAAGATTCAGCGGTATGCCACCACCAGACTCGTCCCAGAACCGAGAGGTATGAGCTACGAGGAAAGGCGTGTAACACCCGTGACCCCCCCCCCCTTAGAGTTCACACCCAGGGAAGCCTTCTCCAAGAGGTCAGCCCAGATGACCTCCGGTTTATCTTGTATATTGATTAAAAATTCCTGGGTTAGTCTTGGTCAGCATAGTTTCAAGTATGTAATATTTCAGGCAAGGAAATTAGACTCCAGATTCTTATGTGTAAACATCCTTGGATCTCCCCCTTTTGGCCAGGTCAGAGGTCAGCCACACACGTAATTAATAACTCCTCTCTTGAAGAGTGTATGGTGAATGTCAAACAAGCTTATTGAAATATTTCTTGAGTGTTTGTACACTCTTGGTGGGTAGCAACAGCAGATCTCCCCCTCCCCCTGTGGGGGTTGTATATATAGATCCTGTAGGGACTTAAAAGGGAGAGAGTGCGGTACACCGGGATCGAGAGCGGGGCTGTGAAGAACATCTCAGCCAGGGAGAGACAGATAGCTTAAGGTAATGTGTGTGATCTCTGAGTTTTTGTTCCATGTCCAAATTTCTTAACTTTTTGCCAGTGTTAGAGTAGGATTTAGAATTGGTGATTGACATAATTTTGGTCTCAATAAACTTACGTGAAATTTCCCGTCTGTGTCAATTGGTGAATCCTCTTAGCCTTTTGGATATAGTGGCTGACAACCATTTTCATAATTAATGACAGTCATAGAAAGTACTCTCCAAGTCAAGCAATGTTTCTTGCCTCGTTGCTTGATATAGCTCAATGGTCAAAGGCAGATGGTGGCAGCGTATTTCATCCTGTGTTAGCATTTCCTTATTGGCAGTGTACCTTTTGGTTCCGGTGTAACCATCATATGTCAGCTCACATTACCGTGTTTCATAACAGAGTTACCAAGTGCAACCAATGAGGAAGTGTTACTCAGGATAGTTTAGTGTTCCATTATAGTGGTACATTTTAGGGTGGTGTTACAAGTGGAGGTGTTACAGGCTAAAGGAGCTGAACCTCACGTCCCTGGAAAACAGAAGAGTAAGGGGAGACATGATAACCACCTACAAAATTCTCAGGGGAATTGACGGGGTGGACAAAGACAAACTCTTCAGCACGGGTGGGACACGAACAAGGGGACACAGGTGGAAACGTAGTACCCAGATGAGCCACAGAGACGTTAGAAAGAATTTTTTCAGTGTCAGAGTAGTTAACAGATGGAATGCATTAGGCAGTGATGTGGTGGAGGCTGACTCCATACACAGTTTTAAATGTAGATATGATAGAGCCCAGTAGGCTCAGGAACCTGTACACCAGTTGATTAACGGTTGAGAGGCGGGACCAAAGAGCCAAAGCTCAACCCCCGCAAGCACAACCAAATGATTATAGATGAACAGAAGGGACGTAAGGAACTAGTCAACAAGTGGAATTCTCCAAAGGAAGTTATGGAAGCCACTGCTACACAATGACAGCCCCTTTCAAAGCTGGAGAAATTGCTGACCTAGAGAGCGTGCAGAGATCCTTTATTGCTAGAATCCACTCAGTAAAACATCAAAACTATTGGGACCGACTAAAGAGCCTAAATCTGTACTCCCTTGAGCGCAGGCGGGAGAGATACATAATAATTTACACGTGGAAAATAATTGAGGGGCTGGTCCCAAACCTGCACACAGAAATAACACCACATGAGACCAGAAGGCATGGCAGGATGTGCAGAATACCCCCGTTGAAGAGCAGAGGTGCAACAGGTACTCTGAGAGAGAACTCTATCAACATCAGAGGCCCGAGACTGTTCAACACGCTTCCACTACACATAAGGGGCATAACTGGCCGACCCCTCACAGTGTTCAAGAGAGAACTGGATAAGCACCTCCAAAGGATACCTGATCAACCAGGCTGTGACTCATACGTCAGGCTGCGAGCAGCCACGTCTAACAGCCTGGTTGATCAGTCCAGCAACCAGGAGGCCTGGTCGACGACCGGACCGCGGGGACGCTGAGCCCCGGAAGCACCTCAAGGTAACCTCAAGGTAACCACCTCCACTACATTAAAGCCAGACCCGACAAACCATTTGAACGTCAGAATAATTAAATAGAAACGAACCAGGTACAAGACTAGTATAGGCCGGGCACGCAGAGCTAACACCCCTCCCCCCCCCCCGTAGACACAGATAGGTACGTACACAAGAGAGCGAAGATCTTCAAATGCCTTGAGAAAGCGGGGCAGAACACAAGACAGACAGACTAGCGAATCGAGCGACCTGTGAAAACACGAACCAATCAAGGAGGGTGATTAGGCTCCTCAGGATTTTCAAGTGTGTTGGGATTTGTGGGAATGATGGAGCGAGTGCGCTAATTGGCTGCTGCTGGTTTGATGTGATTCACTAATTTGTTGTGGGTGGTCTTGTGTGTATATTGAATCTTTATGGGAAGTTAGTTTCAAATAGTTCCTCGTGTGTCCCCTCGTGTGTGTCCCCTCGTGTGTGTCCCCTCGTGTGTGTCCCCTCGTGTGTGTCCCCTCGTGTGTGTCCCCTCGTGTGTGTCCCCTCGTGTGTGTCCCCCTCGTGTGTGTCCCCCTCGTGTGTGTCCCCCTCGTGTGTGTGTGTCCCCCTCGTGTGTGTGTGTCCCCCTCGTGTGTGTGTGTCCCCCTCGTGTGTGTGTGTCCCCCTCGTGTGTGTGTGTCCCCCCTCGTGTGTGTGTGTCCCCCCTCGTGTGTGTGTGTCCCCCCTCGTGTGTGTGTGTCCCCCCTCGTGTGTGTGTGTCCCCCCTCGTGTGTGTGTGTCCCCCCTCGTGTGTGTGTGTCCCCCCTCGTGTGTGTGTGTCCCCCCTCGTGTGTGTGTGTCCCCCCTCGTGTGTGTGTGTCCCCCCTCGTGTGTGTGTGTCCCCCCTCGTGTGTGTGTGTCCCCCCTCGTGTGTGTGTGTCCCCCCTCGTGTGTGTGTGTCCCCCCTCGTGTGTGTGTGTCCCCCCTCGTGTGTGTGTGTCCCCCCTCGTGTGTGTGTGTCCCCCCTCGTGTGTGTGTGTCCCCCCTCGTGTGTGTGTGTCCCCCCTCGTGTGTGTGTGTCCCCCCTCGTGTGTGTGTGTCCCCCCTCGTGTGTGTGTGTCCCCCCTCGTGTGTGTGTGTCCCCCCTCGTGTGTGTGTGTCCCCCCTCGTGTGTGTGTGTCCCCCCTCGTGTGTGTGTGTCCCCCCTCGTGTGTGTGTGTCCCCCCTCGTGTGTGTGTGTCCCCCCTCGTGTGTGTGTGTCCCCCCTCGTGTGTGTGTGTCCCCCCTCGTGTGTGTGTGTCCCCCCTCGTGTGTGTGTGTCCCCCCTCGTGTGTGTGTGTCCCCCCTCGTGTGTGTGTGTCCCCCCCTCGTGTGTGTCCCCCCCTCGTGTGTGTCCCCCCCTCGTGTGTGTCCCCCCCTCGTGTGTGTCCCCCCCTCGTGTGTGTCCCCCCTCGTGTGTGTCCCCCCTCGTGTGTGTCCCCCCCTCGTGTGTGTCCCCCCCTCGTGTGTGTCCCCCCCTCGTGTGTGTCCTCCCTCGTGTGTGTCCTCCCTCGTGTGTGTCCCCCCTCGTGTGTGTCCCCCCTCGTGTGTGTCCCTCTCGTGTGTGTCCCTCTCGTGTGTGTCCCTCTCGTGTGTGTCCCTCTCGTGTGTGTCCCTCTCGTGTGTGTCCCTCTCGTGTGTGTCCCTCTCGTGTGTGTCCCTCTCGTGTGTGTCCCCTCCTGGGTCCCCCCCTCCTGGGTCCCCCCTCGTGTGTCCCCCCTCGTGTGTCCCCCCTCCTGTGTCCCCTCGTGTGTCCCCTCGTCCTGGAGCCACACCTGTCCAGCTTCCAAGTAAACACCTGGAAGACGCTTGTCTCAAAAAGAGCTTCACGCGAGACAAATCGCTCCACATCTTGAAGAGCAAGAAGGTCCTTGTATGTGCAGCTGCACCACGTACAGGGCCAAGGTGACGGGGCCCTGGAGCTAAACCTCTCTCCCTGTGGACACAGAGGGGAGGTAGGGGGGGGGGAGAGGGGGATAGAATATTCCCCCCCCCCCCCAGGAGGGAATGGACACATATGTAAACATTGGACAGATCTGCCCGTTGAAGATCTGGAGAAGAACCGACCAATTTTCCCGCCAAAGTTGCTCCCCTGTCTCTCCCCCTCACTGACTCCCCTCTCCCCCTCTCCTTCCCCCCCACTGTCTCCCCTCACCCCCACCTATATACGCGGGACACATATTGGTAGCCGCTGTTCGAATATACACCCCCCCCCCCCAATGCGTGTGTCCGGAATATTCGTTTGTAAATATTAGTGTTGTAAAAAAATTTACAACGACTTTTAAATATGGACGCTCGCCAGCACTGGTAAAAAAAAGATTGCGTGTAAACATCATTTTTGTTTTGTTTTTTTGGTTTGTTTGGAAACGAGCGCAGGTATTTTTCTACGCCTGTCGTGTTTATTTGTCACTGATTAAAAAACACCTGTTTAAAAAAGCAACTGTGTAAAAAACACTTGTGTAAAAAAAAACACCTGTGTAAAAAACACCTGTGTAAAACACATGTTTAAAAACATCTGTTTACAAAAATCCGTTTAAAAAAACACCTGTTTAAAAACACACCTGTGTTAAAAAACACCTGTTTTTATCTAACGAAAAACGTAAAAAAAAAACCCTTAGCGTCCCACCTGACGCAGCCGCGGAAGAGAAAGTTATCTTGAGATGATTTCGGGGCTTTTAGTGTCCCCGCGGCCCGGTCCTCGACCAGGCCTCCACCCCCAGGAAGCAGCCCGTGACAGCTGACTAACACCCAGGTACCTATTTTACTGCTAGGTAACAGGGGCATAGGGTGAAAGCGTCAGTATTACGATGCTTTACGTTTGATTAATCTGTCGCCATATTTAACGCAATAGTCCGGTACACGCTGCGGCCACTGCAAATATGGCGGGTTTGATGGCTCACTGTTAATGGGGGCGGGATCACTATTAGTTAGAGAGATGGTGAGTCTATAATGGTGTTGTTTACAGTGTGGGACGAACACTGGGTGGTGTGTGTGGGGGTGGGGGTTCTCACCCTAATTGTGCTTGCGGGGGATGAGCTTTGGCTCTTTGGTTGATGTGGGTGTGAAGGGGGTGGTATTGGTGATATTGGTAGGCTAGGTGAGTGTCTGTCTCTGTCTCTGTCTCTGTCTCTCTCTCTCTCTGTCTCTCTCTCTCTCTCTCTCTCTCTCTCTCTCTCTCTCTCTCTCTCTCTCTCTCTCTCTCTCTCTCTCTCTCTCTCTCTCTCTCTCTCTCTCTCTCTCTCTCTCTCTCTCTCGACAGCACGCTGGACTTGTGGTCCTGGGTTCGATCCCAGGCGCCGGCGAGAAACAATGGACAGAGTTTCTTTCACCCTATGCCCCTGTTACCTAGCAGTAAAATAGGTACCTGGGTGTTAGTCAGCTGTCACGGGCTGCTTCCTGAGGGTGGAGGACTGGTCGAGGACCGGGCCGCGGGGACACTAAAGCCCCGAAATCATCTCAAGATAACCTCAAGATAACACAAACATTCTGGGCCAGGGTTGTTTCTGGAGTAAAGATATATCGGTTTCCTTAAAGATTTACCTGATATAATAACGAAGAGAAATTTACCATGTTTTCCAGCGCCCGTTTTCTATCAGTGTCACTGAAGTGCTACAAATAATTGAGGGAAAAATGGGAGTCTGATTTTAGGGGAAACTTCTGAAAGTTGATTTTGGCATCGTTTTATCCGTGCCAAATCTATCTATCAAATCTATCTGTGCTATCTATCACTGTGATGTTTGCAACCACACATGTTAGTCAACAGGTTTTTTTTCTGTAATAAACATTAACAATATCTCAACCTCATGCTGCATGCCTGAGCTCAATACTCAAGGTTGCCGTTGTTCAGGCATTTGCTCTAGACACTTAACGCCATATTTGGAACAAATATAAAATTATATATAAGAGCTCATATACAGTATAAATGATGCCCAAACACTTGGAGGTGGACGGTAGAGCGACGGTCTTGCTTCATGCAGGTCGGCGTTCAATCCCCCCAGACCGTCCACAAGTGGTTGGGCACCATTCCTTTCCCTCTGTCTCATCCCACATCCTTATCCTGATCCCTTCCCAGTGCTATATAGTCGTAATGGCTTGGCGCTTTCCCCTCATAATTCCCACCTATATAATGATTTGATTCGGAGTTTTGTGAGGAAAAGTTTAAAGCTTTTGGAACATTTGCACACCTTTGGAACATTTGCACGCCTTTGGAACATTTGCACGCCTTTGGAACATTTCCACGCCTTTGGAACATTTCCACGCCTTTGGAACATTTCCACGCCTTTGGAACATTTCCACGCCTTTGGAACATTTCCACGCCTTTGGAACATTTCCACGCCTTTGGAACATTTCCACGCCTTTGGAACATTTCCACACCTTTGGAACATTTCCACGCCTTTTAGGGTGATCGCATTTCCTTGCTCCATTTGTTCGTGTCGAAATTCCGTATTTACATGCACTCCCCTCCTGCCCCCACCCCCCTGCCCCCCCTGTCCCCCCCCTGCCCCCCCTGCCCCCCCCTGTCCCCCCCCCTGCCCCCCCCCTTTATAATATTGATAGGGTTTCGTGTACTTGTTTTCCTTGTTTCTCTTGCTCCGACTCGGCCCATCAAGCTCTCTGTTTGCAATTGTTTGCACAAGCCTTTAAGGTGTCTGTCCCCCAGTTAATATTCTTGCTTTTTGTTGTTTTTGTTGTATTTGTATCCGTAAGTTCGTCTTTTATTGAGCTTTTTTTTGCCCCTTAGTTAAGTTCCAGTTCGTCTTTTATTGAGCTTTTTTTTGCCCCTTAGTTAAGTTCCAGTTCGTCTTTTATTGAGTTTTTTTTGCCTTAGTTAATTTCCAGTTCGTCTTTTATTGAGTTTTTTTTGCCTTAGTTAATTTCCAGTTCGTCTTTTATTGAGCTTTTTTTTGCCCTTAGTTAATTTCCAGTTCGTCTTTTATTGAGCTTTTTTTTGCCTTAGTTAATTTCCAGTTCGTCTTTTATTGAGCTTTTTTTTGCCTTAGTTAATTTCCAGTTCGTCTTTTATTGAGCTTTTTTTTGCCTTAGTTAATTTCCAGTTCGTCTTTTATTGAGCTTTTTTTTGCCCCTTAGTTAAGTTCCAGTTCGTCTTTTATTGAGCTTTTTTTTGCCTTAGTTAATTTCCAGTTCGTCTTTTATTGAGCTTTTTTTTTGCCTTAGTTAATTTCCAGTTCGTCTTTTATTGAGCTTTTTTTTGCCTTAGTTAATTTCCAGTTCGTCTTTTATTGAGCTTTTTTTTGCCTTAGTTAATTTCCAGTTCGTCTTTTATTGAGCTTTTTTTTGCCCCTTAGTTAAGTTCCAGTTCGTCTTTTATTGAGTTTTTTTTGCCTTAGTTAATTTCCAGTTCGTCTTTTATTGAGTTTTTTTTGCCTTAGTTAATTTCCAGTTCGTCTTTTATTGAGCTTTTTTTTGCCCTTAGTTAATTTCCAGTTCGTCTTTTATTGAGCTTTTTTTTGCCTTAGTTAATTTCCAGTTCGTCTTTTATTGAGCTTTTTTTTGCCTTAGTTAATTTCCAGTTCGTCTTTTATTGAGCTTTTTTTTGCCTTAGTTAATTTCCAGTTCGTCTTTTATTGAGCTTTTTTTTGCCTTAGTTAATTTCCAGTTCGTCTTTTATTGAGCTTTTTTTTGCCCCTTAGTTAAGTTCCAGTTCGTCTTTTATTGAGTTTTTTTTGCCTTAGTTAATTTCCAGTTCGTCTTTTATTGAGTTTTTTTTGCCTTAGTTAATTTCCAGTTCGTCTTTTATTGAGCTTTTTTTTTGCCCTTAGTTAATTTCCAGTTCGTCTTTTATTGAGCTTTTTTTTGCCTTAGTTAATTTCCAGTTCGTCTTTTATTGAGCTTTTTTTTGCCTTAGTTAATTTCCAGTTCGTCTTTTATTGAGCTTTTTTTTGCCATAGTTAATTTCCAGTTCGTCTTTTATTGAGCTTTTTTTTGCCCCTTAGTTAAGTTCCAGTTCGTCTTTTATTGAGCTTTTTTTTGCCTTAGTTAATTTCCAGTTCGTCTTTTATTGAGCTTTTTTTTTGCCTTAGTTAATTTCCAGTTCGTCTTTTATTGAGCTTTTTTTTGCCTTAGTTAATTTCCAGTTCGTCTTTTATTGAGCTTTTTTTTGCCCCTTAGTTAAGTTCCAGTTCGTCTTTTATTGAGCTTTTTTTTTGCCTTAGTTAATTTCCAGTTCGTCTTTTATTGAGCTTTTTTTTTGCCTTAGTTAATTTCCAGTTCGTCTTTTATTGAGCTTTTTTTTGCCTTAGTTAATTTCCAGTTCGTCTTTTATTGAGCTTTTTTTTGCCCCTTAGTTAAGTTCCAGTTCGTCTTTTATTGAGCTTTTTTTTGCCTTAGTTAACTTCCAGTGTCATTTCTGTTTTTTTTTTACCCTTAAGTTAGGTTCTAGTCCAAGTTAGCTTCTTTCCCGTCAGTTAGTTTTTTTTACTTGAGCTTGTAACTATTCCCCCCCCCTGCCCCCCTCAACCCCCCACTTGGAGGGGTGTGTACCCCCCCCCACTCCAACCCCCCCCCCCCCCCCCCCCTTCCGGAGCCCCCATTTCCACGAGGTCATTGTTGTATTTCACTGTATTAACTTCCATGTATCTTACTGTATCATATTGTATCCGTCTTAGCGCATTCTTAAGGTTCAGTTGGCAACCCTCTTAGGCCTGGTGGTGTTGCTGAGGTGATTTTGTTGGCGCTACTGTTGCGTATAGGGTTGCTACTGATGTGGCTACTGTTCCTGCTACTTTTGCTGCTACTTTTCCTGCTACTTTTGCTGCTACTTTTGCTGCTACTTTTCCTGCTACTTTTCCTGCTACTTTTCCTGCTACTTTTCCTGCTACTTTTCCTGCTACTTTTCCTGCTACTTTTGCTGCTACTTTTGCTGCTACTTTTGCTGCTACTTTTCCTGCTACTTTTCCTGCTACTGTTCCTGCTACTTTTGCTGCTACTTTTCCTGCTACTTTTCCTGCTACTTTTCCTGCTACTTTTGCTGCTACTTTTGCTGCTACTTTTGCTGCTACTTTTGCTGCTACTTTTCCTGCTACTTTTCCTGCTTCCACCAGCAGAGAACACGGCAAACCTCCAATCCGGTGTAAATCGGGTCTTTCAATGGGTCTTGGATGTAATCTGGACTTTCAATGGGTCGTGGATGTAATCTGGACTTTCAATGGGTCGTGGATGTAATCTGGACTTTCAATGGGTCGTGGATGTAATCGGGTCTTTCAATGGGTCTTGGATGTAATCTGGACTTTCAATGGGTCGTGGATGTAATCGGATCTTTCAATGGGTCTTGGATGTAATCTGGACTTTCAATGGGTCGTGGATGTAATCGGGTCTTTCAATGGGTCTTGGATGTAATCTGGACTTTCAATCGGATGTAAATCGGGTCTTTCAATGGGTCTTAGATGTAATCTGGTCTTTCAATCGGATGTAAATCGGGTCTTTCAATCGGCCACAGGTAATAATTTGTTGTTTAATAGTGACAAGCTCCAGCTCCTGGGCTATGGAACACTTTACTATACTAAAGTGGGGAACCATATCAAAGTTAAGTCAAGTTACACTATTGAAAGAAAAAGCCATTTTAAGCATCTCGAAGTAATTAGGTTTTGTGTCGAGTTTCTTGCTGCTGCTGCTGCTCCTGCTGCTGCTGCTGCTGCTCCTGCTGCTGCTCCTGCTGCTGCTGCTGCTGCTGCTCCTCCTGCTGCTCCTGCTGCTGTTGTTTGTAATATGTGTGTGTTACCACCACTCCCAGCAGACAAGCCTAGCAGCCATTCCCAGCAGACGCAAGCCTTACCCCCCACTGCCAGCAGACAAGCCTAGCAGCCATTCCCAGCAGACGCAAGCCTTACCCCCCACTCCCAGCAGACAAGCCTAGCAGCCATTCCCAGCAGACGCAAGCCTTACCCCCACTCCCAGCAGACAAGCCTAGCAGCCATTCCCAGCAGACGCAAGACTTACCCCCCACTGCCAGCAGACAAGCCTAGCAGCCATTCCCAGCAGACGCAAGCCTTACCCCCCACTCCCAGCAGACAAGCCTAGCTAGCAGCCATTCCCAGCAGACCAGCAGAGGTAAACAGCCAGCCACTCAGCGCAGACATTCATTCCACGTCAGGAAACGATGTATAGAATTCCGATACTTGAAGTGAAGGTATTTACGACCTCGGGGGGGCATATGAATCATTGCGACCCTCTATCACTTGACCCGCATGGCCGTCTATCCCCTCAGAGTGCCGTGGAAAAATGGGCCTTATGGACTTCCAGTTCCATACCCCATTGCGTCTGAGGTCCAAGAAAGCCCTTTGTTGTCTTTAGAACTTGTTCCAGACCTTGAGCTTGTCTTTAGAACTTGTTCCAGACCTTGAGCTTGTCTTTAGAACTTGTTCCAGACCTTGAGCTTGTCTTTAGAACTTGTTCCAGACCTTGACATTGTCTTTAGAACTTGTTCCAGACCTTGAGATTGTCTTTAGAACTTGTTCCAGACCTTGAGATTGTCTTTAGAACTTGTTCCAGACCTTGAGATTGTCTTTAGAACTTGTTCCAGACCTTCAGATTGTCTTTAGAACTTGTTCCAGACCTTGGGCTTGCTTTTAAAACTTGTTCCAGACCCCCTGAGGGCCATTCTAAACCTGTTCCACACACGAAACATTACTTTGAAACACTAACTATCGAGCTAGTGTCGATAAGAACATGATAAGAACAGAATATAGAATACATGATCTAGGATTTACCTGCTTAAAATTATCTGTTAGATTAAGGACCTGCCCGAAACGCTGCGCGTACTAGTGGCTTTACAAGATTGTAAATACTACGCTATGTATTCTCTCAAACCCAATGTACCTTCTTGTATATAAATAAGAACATGATAACATGATTTTCAAGGAAACTTGCAATACAGCGTTGTTCATGCCTGTGTACTCACCTAGTTGTGCTTGCGGGGGTTGAGCTCTGGCTCTTTGGTCCCGCCTCTCAACCATCAATCAACAGGTGTCTCAACCGTCAATCAACAGGTGTGTGCTTCAGCATGCTTGCTTGTTCACCCTATGATGGTCAGGCATTTGTCAAGCAGTTGACAGGGGGGTTGTTAAGAGCAAATACAAGGAAACAATCAAACAAACGCAGCAAGGCATACAAGGAAACAATCAAACAAACGCAGCAAGGCGAACATCTATCTACCTGACAAGGCGAGCATCTATCTACCAGGCAAGGAGAGCATCTATCTACCAGGGAACGCGGGCATCTATCTACCAGGCAAGGAGAGCATCTATCTACCAGGCAAGGAGAGCATCTATCTACCAGGGAACGCGAGCATCTATCTACCAGGCAAGGAGAGCATTTATCTACCAGGGAACGCGGGCATCTATCTACCAGGCAAGGAGAGCATCTATCTACCAGGCAACGCGAGCATCTATCTACCAGGCAAGGAGAGCATCTATCTACCAGGCAAGGAGAGCATCTATCTACCAGGGAACGCGGGCATCTATCTACCAGGCAAGGAGAACATCTATCTACCAGGCAACGCGAGCATCTATCTACCAGGCAACGCGAGCATCTATCTACCAGGCAAGGAGAGCATCTATCTACCAGGCAAGGCGAGCATCTATCTACCAGGGAACGCGGGCATCTATCTACCAGGCAAGGAGAGCATCTATCTACCAGGCAAGGAGAGCATCTATCTACCAGGCAAGGAGAGCATCTATCTACCAGGCAAGGAGAGCATCTATCTACCAGGCAAGGAGAGCATCTATCTACCAGGCAAGGAGAGCATCTATCTACCAGGCAAGGAGAGCATCTATCTACCAGGGAACGCGAGCATCTATCTACCAGGCAACGCGAGCATCTATCTACCAGGCAAGGGGAGCATCTATCTAGCAGGCAAGGGGAGCATCTATCTAGCAGGCAAGGGGAGCATCTATCTAACAGGCAAGGGGAGCATCTATCTACCAGGGAACGCGGGCATCTATCTACCAGGGAACGCGGGCATCTATCTACCAGGGAACGCGGGCATCTATCTACCAGGGAACGCGGGCATCTATCTACCAGGGAACGCGAGCATCTATCTTCCAGGTTAGGGGAGCATCTATCTACCAGGGAACGCGAGCATCTATCTTCCAGGTTAGGGGAGCATCTATCTACCAGGCAAGGGGAGCATCTATCTAGCAGGCAAGGGGAGCATCTATCTACCAGGGAACGCGGGCATCTATCTACCAGGGAACGCGGGCATCTATCTACCAGGGAACGCGAGCATCTATCTACCAGGCAAGGGGAGCATCTATCTACCAGGGAACGCGGGCATCTATCTACCAGGGAACGCGAGCATCTATCTACCAGGCAAGGGGAGCATCTATCTACCAGGGAACGCAGTTATCACACTGGCGCCAACAGCGAGCTAACAGACATAGCTTAATTGATCAAAGAGCCTAGCCAAACGGCCAGCATGCTGCGGGGAGGGGGGGGTGGGTGGGGTGGGGTGGGGGGGAGATGTGGTTGAGCCTGTGTGAGAGAGAGAGAGAGAGAGAGAGAGAGAGAGAGAGAGAGAGAGAGAGAGAGAGAGAGAGAGAGAGATGAGATATACAGGAAAAATTAGTTTTTCAAGAATTTTTCATATTCTTGTAAACACAAAAGATCTCGGCATTTTCCTTTCACGTGTGTGTTAACATATATATATTTATGCGCAGAGGCTTGTCCCCTCCGGTTTGGCTTACTCTTGAGAGACGAGTACTCATTATATATATATATTCCCATCTGAAAGATAAGCCCAATATCGGGGTTATAAAAGTTGCCAATGACCTCGTTTTAACGGCCCCAAATGTCACTTTCCCGTCACTCAACCACTCTGGCATTCTTCACCACTAAATCATTGTTGCAACAATGCAATCCTCGCTGCAACCATGCGACCCAAACTACAACCCACAACAAAATAAAACTAGTTAAATAAGCAGATCGCGTCAGTCAGTCAGCTGCCTCGACCGTTATGGCGGTTTGGGAATTTAAATTCAATTTGATTCCCGCCCGCCCGTCTTTACGGACTCTTGAACCGTGTTCTCAAGTTGTTGTCTAGTTGTCTAGTGGTTGTTATAGTGACAGGTTGTCATAACCCAGCCTTCACGAGACGTCTCCAGGACTGACAGGGTTGTGAAGCCTTTGTATCGTCTGGCTGTGTGGAACATTAATAGAGTTTTGTGAGTTGTGACTTAATTTTAGAAGAAAGGAATGGGGAGACAGGAAGAGGAAGAGGTGTTCCAGGAACATTCCAGTAGGCTGTGAGGACCCTCTAGGCCTCGTGCTGCTACACACACACACACACACACACACACACACACACACACACACACACACACACACACACACACACACACACACACACCACACACACACACACACACATCTGGAGAGAAGAGACTTCGTGACAACCCATCAACATGGGTTCAGGGAGGGTAAAGCTTGCCTTACAGGCTTGATAGAATTCTATGATCAGGTGACAAAGATTAAGAAAGAGAAGGGTGGGCGGACTGCATTTTTTTGGACTGTCGGAAAGCCTTTGACACAGTACCGCATAAGAGGCTGGTACATAAGCTGGAGAAACAGGCAGGAGTAGCTGGTAAGGTGCTCCAGTGGATAAGGGAGTACCTAAACAATAGGAAGCAGAGTTATAGTGAGGGGTGAGACCTCAGACTGGCGTGAAGTCACCAGTGGAGTCCCACAGGGCTCTGTGCTTGGACCTATCCTGTTTCTGATATACGTAAATGATCTCCCAGAGGGTATAGACTCATTCCTCTCAATGTTTGCTGACGACGCCAAAATTATGAGAAGGATTAAGACACAGGAGGACAGCTTGAGGCTTCAAGAAGACCTGGACAAGCTGCAGGAATGGTCGAACAAATGGATGTTAGAGTTTAATCCAAGCAAATGTAATGTAATGAAGATAGGGGTAGGAAGCAGGAGACCAGATACAAGGTATCACTTGGGAGATGAAATACTTCAAGAGTCAGAGAGAGAGAGAAAGACCTGGGGGTTGATATCACGCCAGACCTGTCCCCTGAAGCTCATATCAAGACGATAACATCAGCAGCATATGCCAGGTTGGCTAACATAAGAACGGCCTTTAGAAACTAGTGTAAGGAATCTTTCAAAACATTATATACCACATATGTCAGACCAATCCTGGAGTATGCGGCTCCAGCATGGAGTCCATATCTAGTCAAGCATAAGACTAAACTGGAAAAGGTTCAAAGGTTTGCCACCAGACTAGTACCCGAGCTGAGAGGTATGAGCTGCGAGGAGAGACTACGGGAATTGAACCTCACTTCGTTGGAAGACAGAAGAGTTAGGAGGGACATCATCACCACATTCAAGATTCTCAAGGGAATCGACAAGGTTGATAAAGATAGGCTATTTAACACAAGGGGCACACGCACAAGGGGACACAGGTGGAAACTGAGTGCCCAAATGAGCCACAGAGATATTAGAAAGAACTTTTTTAGTGTCAGAGTGGTTGACAAATGGAATGCATTAGGAAGCAATGTGGTGGAGGCTGACTCCATACACAGTTTCAAGTGTAGATATGATAGAGCCCAATAGGCTCAGGAACCTGTACACCTGTTGATTGACGGTTGAGAGGCGGGACCAAAGAGCCAAAGCTCAACCCCCGCAAACACAACTAGGTGAGTACAACTAGGTGAGTACACGTACACACACACACACACACACACACAATGTCGTACCGATTTTCAAAAAGGGTGATAGGGAGGAGGCACTTAACTACAGACCCGTATCACTGACAAGCGTCCCCTGCAAAATACTTGAAAGAATAATTAGGCTAAGACTTGTTGAGCACCTGGAGAGCATTGGGTTTGTAAACAAGCACCAACATGGGTTCTGGACAGGGAAATCATGCCTAACAAACCTTTTAGAATTCTATGATAAAGTAACAAGGATAAGGCAGGACAGAGAAGGCTGGGCAGACTGCATATTTCTTGACTGTCAAAAGGCCTTTGATACGGTACCGCACATGAGACTGCTATACAAACTTGAGAGGCAGGCAGGAGTAAGCGGAAAGGCCCTAGTATGGGTGAAGAACTACCTAACAGGAAGGAGCCAGAGGGTAATGGTAAGGGGCGAAAAGTCGGACTGGCGAACAGTAACAAGTGGAGTACCTCAAGGATCGGTGCTGGGACCAATCCTCTTTCTAATTTACGTAAATGATATGTTTACAGGAGTGGAATCATACATGTCAATGTTTGCAGATGACGCAAAATTAATGAGAAGAGTTGTGACAGACGAGGATTGTAGGATCCTCCAAGAGGACTTACACAGGCTGCAGAGATGGTCAGAGAAATGGCTACTGGAGTTTAACACCAGTAAATGTAAAGTTATGGAAATGGGATCAGGTGACAGGAGACCAAAGGGACAGTACACAATGAAGGGGAACAGCCTACCTGTAACGATTCGAGAAAGAGACCTGGGAGTGGATGTGACGCCCAATCTAACTCCTGAGGCACATATAAATAGGATAACGACAGCAGCGTACTCTACACTGGCGAAAATTAGAACTTCATTCAGAAACCTAAATGAGGAAGCTTTTAGGGCGCTTTACACTGCCTACGTGAGACCCGTCTTAGAGTATGCCGCGCCATCATGGAGCCCCCACCTGAAGAAACACATAAAGAAACTGGAGAAGGTTCAGAGGTTTGCGACGAGGCTTGTCCCAGAGCTACGAGGGATGGGATATGAAGAGCGGCTGAAGGAACTGAACCTTACGACACTAGAGAAAAGAAGGGAGAGAGGAGATATGATAGGGACATATAAAATACTCAGGGGAATTGACAAAGTGGAAATAGATCAAATGTTCACACGTAATAATAACAGAACGAGGGGACATGGGTGGAAACTGGAAACTCAGATGAGTCACAGAGATGTTAGGAAGTTTTCTTTTAGCGTGAGAGTAGTAGAAAAATGGAATGCACTTGGGGAACAGGTTGTGGAAGCAAATACTATTCATACTTTTAAAACTAGGTATGATAGGGAAATGGGACAGGAGTCATTGCTGTAAACAACCGATAGCTAGAAAGGCGGGATCCAAGAGTCAATGCTCGATCCTGCAAGCACATATAGGTGAGTACATATAGGTGAGTACACACACACACACACACACACACACACACACACACACACACACACACACACACACACACACTCTCACTCACTCACACTCACTCACACACACACACACTCACACACTCACACACTCTCACACACACACTCACACTTCTCTCTCTGTCTCTTTTCCCCTCCCTCTCTCTTCTTTCTTTCTCTCTTCATTCTTTCTCTCTTCATTCTTTCTCTCTTCATTCTTTACCTGGTTGATACCTGGTTGATGGGGTTCTGGGAGTTCTTCTACTCCCCAAGCCCGGCCCGAGGCCAGGCTCGACTTGTGAGAGTTTGGTCCACCAGGCTGTTGCTTGGAGCGGCCCGCAGGCCCACATACCCACCACAGCCCGGTTGGTCCGGCACTCCTTGGAGGAATAAATCTAGTTTCCTCTTGAAAATGTCCACTGTTGTTCCGGCAATATTTCTTATGCTTGCTGGGAGGACGTTGAACAACCGCGGACCTCTGATGTTTATACAGTGTTCTCTGATTGTGCCTATGGCACCTCTGCTCTTCATTGGTTCTATTCTACATTTTCTTCCATGTCGTTCACTCCAGTACGTTGTTATTTTACTGTGTAGATTTGGTACTTGACCCTCCAGTATCTTCCAGGTGTATATTATTTGATATCTCTCTCGTCTTCTTTCTAGTGAGTACATTTGGAGGGCTTTGAGACGATCCCAATAATTTAGGTGCTTTATTGCGTCTATGCGTGCCGTATATGTTCTCTGTATTCCCTCTATTTCAGCAATCTCTCCTGCTTTGAAGGGGGAAGTGAGTACTGAGCAGTACTCAAGACGGGACAACACAAGTGCCTTGAAGAGTACAACCATTGTGATGGGATCCCTGGATTTGAAAGTTCTCGTAATCCATCCTATCATTTTTCTGGCTGTCGCAATATTTGCTTGGTTATGCTCCTTAAACGTTAGGTCGTCCGACATTATTATTCCCAAATCCTTTACATGCTGTTTTCCTACTATGGGTACATTTGATTGTGTTTTGTACTCTGTATTATGTTTAAGGTCCTCATTTTTACCGTACCTGAGTACCTGGAATTTATCACTGTTAAACATCATGTTATTTTCTGATGCCCAGTCGAAAACTTTATTAATATCAGCTTGAAGTTTTTCAATGTCCTCAGCCGAGGTAATTTTCATACTGATTTTTGTGTCATCTGCAAAGGATGATACGAAGCTGTGACTTGTATTTTTGTCTATATCTGATATGAGAATAAGGAAAAGCAGTGGTGCAAGGACTGTACCCTGAGGTACAGAGCTTTTCACTGCACTTGGACTAGATTTTATATGGTTGACAGTTACTCGCTGAGTCCTGTTTGACAGAAAACTGAGTATCCAGCGTCCTACTTTACCGGTTATTCCCATTGACTTCATTTTGTGTGCTATCACGCCATGGTCACATTTATCGAAGGCCTTTGCGAAGTCCGTGTATATCACATCAGCATTCTGTTTCTCTTCTAATGCCTCAGTGACTTTGTCGTAGTGCTCAAGTAGCTGTGAGAGGCACGATCTTCCCGCTCGAAATCCATGTTGGCCTGGGTTATGAAGGTCATTGGTCTCCATGAAATTGGTGACCTGACTCCTAATCACTCTCTCAAATACTTTTATGATGTGCGATGTTAGTGCAACTGGTCTATAATTTTTTGCCAATGCTTTGCTCCCTCCCTTGTGTAGAGGGGCTATGTCTGCTACTTTAAGTGCATCTGGTATCTCCCCCGTGTCCAAGCTCTTCCTCCACACTATACTGAGTGCCTGTGCTACCGGCACTTTGCATTTCTTTATAAATATTGAATTCCATGAGTCTGGACCTGGGGCCGAGTGCATGGGCATGTTTTCAATTTCTTTTTCAAAATTTAGTGCGCTCGTGTTTATATCAGTTATATTTACCGGGGTTTGAATATCCCGCATAAAGAAAATGTCTGGATCTTCCACCTTCATGTTGTTTATTGGAGTGCTAAACATGTCCTCATACTGCTTTTTTAGGATTTCACTAATTTCTTTGTCATCCTCCGTGTATGAACCTTCACTTGTACGAATAGGTCCAATACTGGCAGTGGTTTTTGCTTTTGATTTCGCATATGAGAAGAAATATTTTGGATTTTTCTTTATTTCCTGAATTGCTTTCTGTTCTAACTGCCTTTCTTCAGTTTCATATGAGTGTTTCAATTTCCGCTCGATTTCTTCAATCTCCCTATTTAAATTATTCCTTCTTTGACGGGAAATTCGTGTCTGCATAAGCAGTTCCGTTATTTTTTTCCTGCGTTTATAGTGTCGTCTGCGTTCTCTTTCTACGTTAGATCTCTTTCTGGCTTTCCTCAAAGGAACATGTTTCAGACAGACTTGATACGCTTCTGAAGTAAGTTTTTCTATTCCTTCTGTAGGACTTGTATTATTTAGAACAGTTCCCCATGGAATGTTTGTAAGTTCCCTGTTTATTATCTCCCAGTCTATCCTTTTATTATTAAAATTGAATTTACTGAATAGCCCCTCTCGCTTTATCAACGTTTTAGGTCTATTCTGAGTATTGATGGTCGTTTGCACTTCAATGAGTTTGTGATCTGAGTATGTGGTATCTGATATCGTAATGTCTCTGATAATGTCTTCATTGTTCGTAAAGACCAGATCTAGAATATTTTCATTTCTCGTTGGCTCCGATATCTGCTGATTGAGTGAAAATTTGTCACAGAATCTAAGTAGTTCTCTAATCTGTGGTTGGTTAGGTCCTGTTAGATTTCCTGGTATAATATTATTGTTTGCTATTTTCCACCTGAGACTAGGCAAGTTGAAGTCACCTAGGAAAATAATTTCTCTCTTCATTCTTTCTCTCTTCATTCTTTCTCTCTTCATTCTTTCTCTCTTCATTCTTTCTCTCTTCATTCTTTCTCTCTTCATTCTTTCTCTCTTCATTCTTTCTCTTTCTTATTTCTCTTTCTTCTTTCTCTCTTTCTCTTCTCTCTCTGTCCAAGGGATCAACCAGGCTGTGATGATTCATACGTCCGGCTGCGAGCTGCTGTATCCAACAGCCTGGTTGACCAGACCACCAACCAGGAGACCTGGGTTAGAGATAGCAGACCACTGTGGGGGGGGGGGGGGGGTAGGAATGGCGGGTTGTGGGGGGAGGGGGCATTGATCCCCAGAACACTAGCACAGAGAGTGGGGGTTTCAGGGGGAGTAGACCTCTCGAAACCCTCTCCAGGTATACTCTAGGTAAAATCATTGTATTTTGTTCACTAATAAGCTTTGTTGAATTTTGTGGCAATGTTGTTAAATATTTATTTGTTTGGTAGAGTGTAGCGCATTTTGCCCCCCAAACCTGCCCCCCCCCCTGGTGGCAGGGTTGTGAAACTATTGTTCACTATTATGGTACAGATATATGGAATTACATTTGTTCCAGGTGTTAATGGATAGTCAGTCCAGCAACCAGGAGGCCTGGTCGACGACCGGGCCGCGGGGACACTAAGCCCCGGAAGCACCTCAAGGTAACCTCAAGGTATGGTCTATAGCCTCCTGGTGGGACATTTCTGAATGAGTTGCTTTGATTTTGATGGTGTGGTATTTATATAGAGTAAACATTGTATAATCTTGGATTAATTAGATCATCTATGAGTTACAGAACATTGTTGTTATCGTAATGTATTTGTAAACAAAATTGTTCTCAATATAGGTACAAAAACTGAACACTATTCACGTATAGAAAGAGACGAATAATTTGTAAAGTGGTTTTAATCAACATTTATTAAAAAAAATCTCATGTGTCGAACAATTCTTAAATTATTTTCGCGAGGAATATTTGGAGTTAAATTGGTAGAGGTTTTATTTTTTTCAAACGCTGGTTATTTTGAAGGAGTTATGAAGTAAGTTTTTTTTTTATTCAGGTATAATATGTCTCACTTGCTTTGTCTTTGCTTTGCTTTGGGGCTCTCTGGTTCAGCTTCAGCTCCTAAGCCCCGCCTTTCGAACCAATAAAATTGTCTTGCAATGATACCTGGTTGATGGGGTTCTGGGAGTTCTTCTATTCCCCAAGCCCGGCCCGAGGCCAGGTTTGACTTATGAGAGTTTGGTCCACCAGGCTGTTGCTTGGAGCGGCCCGCAGGCCCACATACCCACCACAGCCCGGCTGATCCGGAACTTCTCTTAGAAAACAGTTCAGTTTCCTCTTGAAGATGTCCACGGTTGTTCCGGCAATATTTCTTATAGTCGCTGGGAGGACGTTGAACAACCGCGGACCTCTGATGTTTATACAGTGTTCTCTGATTGTGCCTATGGCACCTCTGCTCTTCACTGGTTCTATTCTGCATTTTCTTCCATATCGTTCATTCCAGTACGTTGTTATTTTATTGTGTAGATTTGGTACTTGGCCCTCCAGTATCTTCCAGGTGTATATTATTTGATATCTCTCTCGTCTCCTTTCTAGTGAGTACATTTGGAGAGCTTTGAGACGATCCCAATAATTTAGGTGCTTTATCGCGTCTATGCGTGCCGTATATGTTCTCTGTATTCCCTCTATTTCAGCAATCTCTCCTGCTCTGAAGGGGGAAGTGAGTACTGAGCAGTACTCGAGACGGGACAACACAAGTGACTTGAAGAGTACAACCATTGTGATGGGATCTCTGGATTTGAAAGTTCTCGTAATCCATCCTATCATTTTTCTAGCTGACGCGATATTTGCTTGGTTATGCTCCCTAAACGTTAGGTCGTCAGACATCATTATTCCCAAATCCTTGACATGCTGTTTTTCTACTATGGGAAGATTCGATTGTGTTTTGTACTCTGTATTATGTTTCAGGTCCTCATTTTTGCCGTACCCGAGTACCTGAAATATATCACTGTTAAACATCATGTTATTTTCTGCTGCGCAATCGAAAACTTTGTTGACATCTGCTTGTAGTTTTTCAATGTCTTCTGCAGAGGTAATTTTCATGCTGATTTTTGTGTCATCTGCAAAGGACGACACGAAGCTGTGGCGTGTATTTTTGTCAATATCAAATATGAGAATAAGGAACAGTAGCGGTGCAAGGACTGTACCTTGAGGTACAGAGCTTTTAACTGCGCTTGGACTCGATTTTATCTGATTGACTGTTACTCTTTGTGTTCTGTTCGACAGGAAATTGAGTATCCAGCGTCCTACTTTTCCAGTTATTCCCATTGACCTCATTTTGTGAGCTATCACCCCATGGTCACACTTGTCGAACACCTTCGCAAAGTCTGTGTATACAACATTTGCATTTTGCTTTTCTTCTAGGGCTTCTGTGATTTTGTCAGAGTGGTTGAGTAACTGTGACAGACAGGATCTTCCCGCTCTAAATCCATGTTGTCCTGGATTGTGCAACTCATTGTTTTCCATAAAACTAGATGCCCTGCGTGATCCGACAGCCCCCCCCCACCCCTTCGGGGAAGGGGAGGGGGTAAGGGGAGATCTGAGGGGGGCTGATACAGAAGGGGGGGGGATGTTCACTACTCTTGTGTTAATTGTTACAGTGAGAGACATCGATCCACGACCAGGTCAAGGAGGTGTCCGGAGTGAGTGTTGGGTGTCTAGTGGTTGTGGGTGGGTGGGGGTGAGGGGGTGTCGAGTGGTCGGGGGGGGGGGAGGTGTTGCCTGATCAGGGTGGTAGATGGGCTCAGGGTGATAATTTTTTTTTCCTGACTGTAGCAAATTTTCTGATAATTACTAACTCGGAAGAGGAGAGAAATTCCTTCTTTTCTACATGCCGAGTAATACACAGGTAAAGTAAAGGTACACCCAGGGATGTGTGGACACGCAGGTGGACCACAGAACTTTATTATTATTATTATTATTATTATTATTATTATTATTATTATTATTATTATTATTATTATTTTCTACCACAGACGTGGCCAGACATTTACAATGCTAACCAGCATATATACATTTTCTTCTGTCCTCATTGGACAGGATTAGAGATATGGTAAACATATAGTTCAGGGGCTTATTGAACAATCACGCAGAACTAACAGACAGTGTTAAGAGCGCACGAATGGATAAAGTACGACAAGCACAGATCCTCACAGACCAACAGACCCGACAGACGAGGAAGTTATAGTGAACATCAACAGAAATCTGGAAGACCTCTTCCACAATGTATCATCAAAGAGCCACCACAGTGTGTAGTGGAGATAAAGCCGTGATAAAACAAAACCCTAACGTAGAACCTGCCGATAAGGTGCATACTTATACATACTGTATGTATATCTTACAGGCTGTTAGGAAGAACAGATGGAACATGCTGTATAATCCCCCAAGAAATGGCAGAAATATCCTCAAATACAGGAACATGTCGTTCTGATAGTAGCAAATATCTCCACCCAAAAACTGTGTACGAAAAGTTCACTAAATAAGTGAACTTTTATAACAAGTGAACTTCTTATTTTACAAGTGAACTTGTAATAAGAAGGAATGTTTTTACAAAGACTGCCTCGCTTTTCACATCAAAGGGGACCAAGGGAGTATAATGAAAGGAATGCCATTATGAATACACCAACGCCCATACACACCAGGGGCGCTATCTTTTAGTGAGAGAGAGAGAGAGAGAGAGAGAGAGAGAGAGAAAGAATGGTAAGAAATATCCAAGCTCTGTGACCCGTTGAAAGACGATTAACATCAGAGTAAAGATTTGCTGTGTTCTCTTTCTAGTCTACTGGGAGGGAGCCGGTCGGCCGAGCGGACAGCACGCTGTACTTGTGATCCTGTGGTCCCGGGTTCGATCCCAGGCGCCGGCGAGAAACAATGGGCAGAGTTTCTTTCACCCTATGCCCCTGTTACCTAGCAGTAAAATAGGTACCTGGGTGTTAGTCAGCTGTCACGGGCTGCTTCCTGGGGGTGGAGGCCTGGTTGAGGACCGGGCCGCGGGGACACTAAAAGCCCCGAAATCATCTCAAGATAACCTCAAGATACTGACATGAATATCCTTATGTCATCTGGTAACGATGATACAGTGCTGTAGTTTGTATCCTTGTGTATGATATTAGGATGAGGAAAAGTACTGGAACAAGCACGGTACCTTGAGGGGGGGGGGGGGGACTGAGCATTTCACCGTAGATGATCGGGATTTGACTGTATAGACTGTTACTCTCCGCGTTCTGTTGGTTAGGAAGTTGAAGATCCATCTGGCAACTTTGTCAGTAATTGCTGTTGAGAACATTTAGTGTGCAATAACACCTTGGTGACACTTGTTGAACACTTGTGTAAAGTGTGTGTATATTACACCTGTGTGTTGCTTGTCTCCCACGACACCTGCACCCTTGTTATAGTGACCCATCAACTGTGAGAGGCAGGAGCGACCTGTTCTGAACCCGTCTTGTACACGGTTATGGACACGCTCTGATCCCTTGGGTTTTGTGATCTTACTTCCTATCACTCTTTCAAAGATTATGATGTTAATAAGAGCTTTTAGTCTCTAATTATTTGTATCTGCTTTACTACCTCCTTTGTGAAGTGCGCGATCTCCGCTGGTTTAAGTATGTCGGGAATGCACAGTAGAAAGTTGTTTTCACATATCCACACATTAAAACATTGATTGTAACCATGATATATATGTGCTTCAGCCTACAGTTTAGACCTATTGTCTTGTGTATGTCCCTCTGTCCTGCGTGACAGTGAATACCAGCATTATCCTCACTTTAATAAGACTATCAAAATCCTCAGATTAGGCAAAATTTTAATTAATTTTGTCAATAAAGATGTTAATAATAATAAGATATCTTGGCTCCGTCTCCAGGAGATGTGTAGGGAGGCTATGATAGTTTTTTTATGAATTTAAAATTCCAGGATTTCTGGGTCTTGTGCATAGTGCTGTGGTATAATATATATGACTGCTTCAATGTCCTTTGGTGTTAGGGTGACATGGAATATGTGGTTGGATATTGGTGTTACGTTCATAAAGAATTCGTTTGGATCATTGATCTTCAGTGTGGTGGTCGGGGGGGGGGGTCACTGAAAACAGAATCATACTGAAGCTTGTTGACCAGACCACACACTAGAAATTGAAGGGACAACGACGTTTCGTCGACTTGAGAATGGTCCAGGACGGACCGAAACGTCGTCGTTCCTTCAATTTCTAGTGTGTGGTCTGGTCAACATACTTCAGCCACGTTATTGTGTCTCATCGCCTGCATACTGAAGCTTCACTCATTTCTCTGTCGTCACGGGTGAAAGTTCCATCTCCCTTGCGCAAGGGCTCAGTGCTGGGGTGTAGCTTTTTTGATCTAGATTCTGCATGCGTGAAAATGTATTTTGGATTTTCCTGTATTTCACCTGTGTTTTTTTTTCACTTTTGCAGGATTTTATATCTTTGTTGTGGCTTCAGGTTCGTTGGTTTTATTTTCCTACATAGTTCTACATAGCTTTCCTTGTCGTTCATGGGGTGAAGAGGAGTGTTTGAGATATTCTGATCTGCGTTTTCTTCGCCTATCTTGAGGTTATCTTGAGTTGATTTCGGGGCTTTAGTGTCCCCGCGGCCCGGTCCTTGACCAGGCCTCCACCCCCAGGAAGCAGCCCGTGACAGCTGACTAACACCCAGGTACCTATTTACTGCTAGGTAACAGGAGACTTTGCCCATTTGTTTCTGCCTCGTGCGGGAATCGAACCCGCGCCACAGAATTGCGAGTCCTGCGCGCTATCCACCAGGCTACGAGGACCCCTCTATATACGCCTATAGAGTATACTAAAACTATACATTTCCAGTTCGCCTATAGAGTATACTTTCCAGCTTCATCTCGTGCATCTTTCTTAGTGGTATGCGACTTGTACAGATCTCTGGTGCTACTGCAACCAGGAGGCCTGGTCGACGACCGGGCCGCGGGGACGCTAAGCCCCGGAAACACCTCAAGGTAACCTCAAGGTAAGGTACTGCGCCTGTTTTCTCGAAGCACTGGTTCGAGTCTCCATTATCTAGCTGTGCTTCCAAGCATATATCTCTGAGGTCTTGGTAGATTTGTTCCCAGTTTCTCAGTTTGGTATTAAAATTGATTTTTTTTTAATTCTTCACCTCGAATGCGAGTCTGGCCGCACCTATGGGCCTCGTAGCCTGGTGGATAGCGCGCAGGACTTGTAATTCTGTGGCGCGGGTTCGATTCCCGCACGAGGCAGAAACAAATGGGCAAAGTTTCTTTCACCCTGAATGCCCCTGTTACCTAGCAGTAAATAGGTACCTGGGAGTTAGTCAGCTGTCACGGGCTGCTTCCTGGGGGTGGAGGCCTGGTCGAGGACCGGGCCGCGGGGACACTAAAGCCCCGAAATCATCTCAAGATAACCTCAAGATAACCTATGGTCTGTTGTTTATGTTCGTCTGAACTTCAGTTAAATTGTGATCTGAGTAACAGGTATTTGTAATCATTTTGTCCCTAATCAGTTCATTGTAAAAATATGATCAAGAGTGTTTTCCATTTGGTTCTGCTATTTGTTAGTTTAAGGCGAATCTGTCACACATCTGCAAGAAGTGTGTGTGTGTGTGTGTGTGTGTGTGTGTGTGTGTGTGTGTGTGTGTGTGTGTGTGTGTGTGTGTGTGTGTGTGTGTTTACTAGTTGTGTTTTTACGGGGGTTGAGCTTTGCTCTTTCGGCCCGCCTCTCAACTGTCAATCAACTGTTTACTAACTACTATTTTTTTTTTCCACACCACACACACACCCCCCCCCCCAGGAAGCAGCCCGTGACAGCTGACTAACTCCCAGGTACCTATTTACTGCTAGGTAACAGGGGCATTCAGGGTGAAAGAAACTTTGCCCATTTGTTTCTGCCTCGTGCGGGAATCGAACCCGCGCCACAGAATGTGGCGTGTGTGTGTGTGTGTGTGTGTGTGTGTGTGTGTGTGTGTGTGTGTGTGTGTGTGTGTGTGTGTGTGTACTCACCTAGTTGTGCTTGCGGGGGTTGAGCTCTGGCTCTTTGGTCTGTGTGTGTGTGTACTCACCTATATGTACTCACCTATATGTGCTTGCAGGATCGAGCATTGACTCTTGGATCCCGCCTTTCTAGCTATCGGTTGTTTACAGCAATGACTCCTGTCCCATTTCCCTATCATACCTAGTTTTAAAAGTATGAATAGTATTTGCTTCCACAACCTGTTCCCCAAGTGCATTCCATTTTTCTACTACTCTCACGCTAAAAGAAAACTTCCTAACATCTCTGTGACTCATCTGAGTTTCCAGTTTCCACCCATGTCCCCTCGTTCTGTTATTATTACGTGTGAACATTTCATCTATTTCCACTTTGTCAATTCCCCTGAGTATTTTATATGTCCCTATCATATCTCCTCTCTCCCTTCTTTTCTCTAGTGTCGTAAGGTTCAGTTCCTTCAGCCGCTCTTCATATCCCATCCCTCGTAGCTCTGGGACAAGCCTCGTCGCAAACCTCTGAACCTTCTCCAGTTTCTTTATGTGTTTCTTCAGGTGGGGGCTCCATGATGGCGCGGCATACTCTAAGACGGGTCTCACGTAGGCAGTGTAAAGCGCCCTAAAAGCTTCCTCATTTAGGTTTCTGAATGAAGTTCTAATTTTCGCCAGTGTAGAGTACGCTGCTGTCGTTATCCTATTTATATGTGCCTCAGGAGTTAGATTAGGTGTCACATCCACTCCCAGGTCTCTTTCTCGAATCGTTACAGGTGGGCTGTTCCCCTTCATTGTGTACTGTCCCTTTGGTCTCCTGTCACCTGATCCCATTTCCATAACTTTACATTTACTGGTGTTAAACTCCAGTAGCCATTTCCCTGACCATCTCTGCAGCCTGTTTAAGTCCTCTTGGAGGATCCTACAATCCTCGTCTGTCACAACTCTTCTCATTAATTTTGCGTCATCTGCAAACATTGACATGTATGATTCCACTCCTGTAAACATATCATTTACGTAAATTAGAATGTGTGTGTGTGTGTGTGTGTGTGTGTTTACTAGTTGTGTTTTTGCGGGGGTTGAGCTTTGCTCTTTCGGCCCGCCTCTCAACTGTCAATCAACTGTTTACTAACTACTTTTTTTTTTTTTTTCCACACCACACACCCCCCCCCCCCAGGAAGCAGCCCGTGACAGCTGACTAACTCCCAGGTACCTATTTACTGCTAGGTAACAGGGGCACTTAGGGTGAGAGAAACTTTTGCCCATTTGTTTCTGCCTCGTGCGGGAATCGAACCCGCGCCACAGAATTACGAGTCCTGCGCGCTATCCACCAGGCTACGAGGCCCCTGAGAGGCCCCCTGTGTGTGTGTGTGTGTGTGTGTGTGTGTGTGTGTGTGTGTGTGTGTGTGTGTGTGTGTGTGTGTGTGTCAAGAAACTGTTGTACTAAAGTGCCCTTATCCTAACCTACCAGAGGACCCACAACAAAAAACGGGATAGAATGTCAATTTCGCCAGCTAACCCCCATTTTCTAGTACGACGATTTTCGGCCTTTAGGTGGAGTATACGTCAAAATGCGACGTTCTATTTGAAGGACGTGTTGATACATTAGACAACCGACCGTTAGAAAGGCGGGGACCAGGAGTTAGCAGCTCAATCCTGCCGACGCAAGTAGTAAATACACACACACACACACACACACACACACACACACACACACACACACACACACACACACACACACACACACACACCTGCCTCATTTGCTCCCATTTTCATACTATAATTTAAAACCCAGATGAAACGCTTTGGAAAACACGTCGAAATTCCTGGTGTTTATTCCAGCACACCTTTCCCATTTCTGTCCCATTGCTGTCTTGTCCCCCCCCC
Organism: Procambarus clarkii; assembly: GCF_040958095.1. Classification (NCBI taxonomy): domain Eukaryota; kingdom Metazoa; phylum Arthropoda; class Malacostraca; order Decapoda; family Cambaridae; genus Procambarus; species Procambarus clarkii. Next base: position 13,569,525 of record NC_091180.1, on the reverse strand, counting down.
TCCCCCTTCCTTCACCCTTCCCATTATCCCTTTCTCTCAACCCCCTCCCCCCCCCCTTCCTACTCCTTAAGAATCACACACCCATTGTTATTTTTCGGTGGCTCGATACAATATGAGGTGTAGAATTTCTCTCCTACCCCCCATCCCACCTCTCTCTCTTTCTCTCTCCTACCCCCGTCTCCTCTCCCTTTCCCCTTCCTCTCCCCCATTCCGCTAAAGGTCGGAGATGGAAGCAAACATGAGCTTCAGTGACAATATATTTTCCTGAAGCTTGGCTACCCCAGCCTTTTGAGTTATGGCTGCCAGGCACCCCCTTTCCCACCCCCCCTTTCCCACCCCTCCCACCTCTCTTCCCTCCCTCCCATCCCCCTCCCATCCCCCTCCCACCCCTGACCCCACGAAGGCTGTCCGGAATGGTGTAGCCTGGGTGTGTGCACTCGTCGAAGGTCTGGGGCAACAGCCTGGTTGATCACACCAACCCAGCAGAGAGGGGGCTGGACTGGTTAGAGAGACCGGGCCGCGGGGAGGTTGATTCCCGGAGACGCTATAAGATAGCAGCTGTTAGATGAGCTCACAGCCGCCTGAGATTCGACTTGTAGGTCGGTTACTTTGTCCCTGGAGCAATCAGGCTGTGGTGGGTGTGAGGGCCTGCGGGCCGCGCCAAGCAACAGCCTGGTGGACCAAGTTATCACAAGTCAAGCATGGCCTCGGGCCGGGCTTGGGGAGTAGAAGACCTTTCAGAATCCTCTCCAGGTATGCTGCGGGTATGCTGCGGTTATGCTGCGGGTATGCTGCAGGTATGCTGCGGTTATGCTGCGGGTATGCTGCAGGTATGCTGCGGGTATGCTGCGGGTATGCTGCGGGTATGCTGCGGGTATGCTGCAGGTATGCTGCGGGTATGCTGCGGGTATGCTGCGGGTATGCTGCAGGTATGCTGCGGGTATGCTGCGGGTATGCTGCAGGTATGCTGCGGGTATGCTGCGGGTATGCTGCAGGTATGCTGCGGGTATGCTGCGGGTATGCTGCAGGTATAGCTCTCCAAGCATTTTCTCATTTATGAGCTCCCAAGCAATATGAGGTTGTTTATAATAATAGTAACCTTGTGGGTTGTGAGGTTCTGAATCACGCTTCTAAACTGGTAAACAAAGCCGCCATTTTGTCTAACGAAGAGATGTAGAGGTTTCGTAAGTGGTTGCTGAAATGCTTGTTGATTCCTGGAGCCCAACCACGTGGGCTGGACGGTAGAGCGACGGTCTCGCTTCATGCAGGTCGGCGTTCAATCCCCGACCGTCCAAGTGGCTGAGTGTTTCCGGGGCTTAGCGTCCCCGCGGCCCGGTCCTCGACCAGGCCTCCTTGTTGCTGGCTCAGTTCGCCACTCCGTAACAAATGCAACTATTTTGCCTAACCACAAGCGAACAAACCCAACCAACCCACCTAACCTATTGAGGCCGATGGCTGGAAAGCGACAGTTTTACGCTCCTTTCATGTTTTTTCACATAGTGGCCAACTGCGTTAAAAATGAGACGGCGTTAGATGAGAGAGAGAGGGGGGGGGGAGAGAGCGAGAGAGGGAGAGAGCGAGAGAGGGAGAGAGCGAGAGAGGGAGAGAGCGAGAGAGGGAGAGAGCGAGAGAGGGAGAGAGCGAGAGAGGGAGAGAGCGAGAGAGGGAGAGAGCGAGAGAGGGAGAGAGGGAGAGAGCGAGAGAGGGAGAGAGCGAGAGAGGGAGAGAGCGAGAGAGGGAGAGAGCGAGAGAGGGAGAGAGCGAGAGAGGGAGAGAGCGAGAGAGGGAGAGAGCGAGAGAGGGAGAGAGCGAGAGAGGGAGAGAGCGAGAGAGGGAGAGAGCGAGAGAGGGAGAGAGCGAGAGAGGGAGAGAGCGAGAGAGGGAGAGAGCGAGAGGGGGAGAGAGCGAGAGGGGGAGAGAGCGAGAGGGGGAGAGAGCGAGAGGGGGAGAGAGCGAGAGGGGGAGAGAGCGAGAGAGGGAGAGAGCGAGAGAGGGAGAGAGCGAGAGAGGGAGAGAGCGAGAGAGGGAGAGAGCGAGAGAGGGAGAGAGCGAGAGAGGGAGAGAGCGAGAGAGGGAGAGAGCGAGAGAGGGAGAGAGCGAGAGAGGGAGAGAGCGAGAGAGGGAGAGAGCGAGAGAGGGAGAGAGCGAGAGAGGGAGAGAGCGAGAGAGGGAGAGAGCGAGAGAGGGAGAGAGAGAGAGAGAGGGAGAGAGAGAGAGAGGGAGAGAGAGAGAGAGGGAGAGAGAGAGGGAGAGAGAGAGAGAGGGAGAGAGAGAGAGAGAGAGAGAGAGAGGGAGAGGGAGAGGGAGGGAGGGAGGGAGAGAGAGAGAGAGAGACAGACAGACAGACAGACAGTGTTGCAGTTTCCGATAGTCATATTTGATTGCAATATTGCACACACGGGCCTCACATTATTGCACCGTTGGATAATACGTACTGATAATAACGGAGTCGCCGTATAAACTGGTCTGTTGGATAATCGGAACAGTGGATAATGGCAAGGGTGGATAATGGGACCAGGTGTGTAGCCTGGTGTGTGGTGATGGGGCCGGGTGTGGGAGGGAAGGTAGGAGGGACGTGTCCGTGGGGCGTCCTTAGACGTGTCCGTGGGCGTCCTTAGACGTGTCCGTGGGGGCGTCTTGAGACGTGTCCGTGGGGCGCCTTGAGACGTGTCCGTGGGGGCGTCTTGAGACGTGTCCGTGGGGCGCTTTGAGACGTGTCCGTGGGGCGCCCTGAGACGTGTCCGTGGGGCGCCTTGAGACGTGTCCGTGGGGCGCCCTGAGACGTGTCCGTGGGGGGCGTCTTGAGACGTGTCCGTGGGGGCGTCTTGAGACGTGTCCGTGGGGGGCGTCTTGAGACGTGTCCGTGGGGGGCGTCTTGAGACGTGTCCGTGGGGGGCGTCTTGAGACGTGTCCGTGGGGGGCGTCTTGAGACGTGTCCGTGGGGGGCGTCTTGAGACGTGTCCGTGGGGGGCGTCTTGAGACGTGTCCGTGGGGGGCGTCTTGAGACGTGTCCGTGGGGGCGTCTTGAGACGTGTCCGTGGGGCGTCCTTAGACGTGTCCGTGGGCGTTCTTAGACGTGTGCGTGGGGGCGTCTTGAGACGTGTCCGTGGGGGCGTCTTGAGACGTGTCCGTGGGGCGTCCTTAGACGTGAGTCTGAGAGAGAGAGAGAGAGAGAGAGAGAGAGAGAGAGAGAGAGAGAGAGAGAGAGAGAGAGAGAGAGAGAGAGCAATCTACGAGTTTCATATCCCGCAAAGGTCGACATATTATCACAAGATACGCACACAAAAACGCACATAAAACTTCCCCCACACAAAGGCGCCGCTTACATACGCACACATATACGCCGCTTACATACGCACACATATACGCCGCTTACATACGCACACATATACGCCTCACATATACCAAGGTATCCCCCCCCCTATATTTCCCCTCCCCATCAACCCCCTATGGCCTGGGCTATCAGACCCCCCCCCCTTCTGACTGGGGGGGGGGGGGTTCGGGGGGGTTCCTCACATGGATACCCTTCTGAGGTGACTACTCTTTCTCTCTCTTTCTCTCTCTCCCTCTTTCTCTCAGTTTCTCTCCCTCTTTCTCTCACTTTCTCTCCCTCTTTCTCTCACTTTCTCTCCCTCCTTCCACCTGTCCTCCTACAAATGTTCTAATGCCAATATTCTTTGATTGCAGGTGAGTGGTTAATTACGCCAAGGTGGGAGCAGCATTGACGAAGGTGAGATTCGAACAGAGGACGCGGGGCGAAGCACTGATCGAACATTAATTCGATCATCACCATTATGAGTGGTGAGTCGAGTGTGAATTGTTTCTAAACAGTTGGGCAAAGTTAGTCTGCATTTGGCTTCTGTTTATGAGGCCGGGCTGTGGGTATGAGGCGGGGTTGTGGGTATGAGGCGGGGTTGTGGGTATGAGGCGGGGTTGTGGGTATGAGGCGGGGCTGTGGGTATGAGGCGGGGCTGTGGGTATGAGGCGGGGCTGTGGGTATGAGGCGGGGCTGTGGGTATGAGGCGGGGCTGTGGGTATGAGGCGGGGCTGTGGGTATGAGGCGGGGGTGTGGGTATGAGGCGGGGTTGTGGGTATGAGGCCGGGCTGTGGGTATGAGGCGGGGCTGTGGGTATGAGGCGGGGGCTGTGGGTATGAGGCGGGGGTTGTGGGTATGAGGCGGGGCTGTGGGTATGAGGCGGGGCTGTGGGTATGAGGCGGGGCTGTGGGTATGAGGCGGGGCTGTGGGTATGAGGCGGGGCTGTGGGTATGAGGCGGGGCTGTGGGTATGAGGCGGGGGTTGTGGGTATGAGGCGGGGCTGTGGGTATGAGGCGGGGCTGTGGGTATGAGGCGGGGGTTGTGGGTATGAGGCGGGGGTTGTGGGTATGAGGCGGGGGTTGTGGGTATGAGGCGGGGCTGTGGGTATGAGGCGGGGGTTGTGGGTATGAGGCGGGGCTGTGGGTATGAGGCGGGGCTGTGGGTATGAGGCGGGGGTTGTGGGTATGAGGCGGGGCTGTGGGTATGAGGCGGGGGTTGTGGGTATGAGGCGGGGCTGTGGGTATGAGGCGGGGGTTGTGGGTATGAGGCGGGGGTTGTGGGTACAGTGTGTGTCAAGAACTAGCTGCTCTAGACTATACCGTCACCTGTAGCCACCTGCCACAGGTAACGGTAGCCACCTGCCACAGGTAACGGTAGCCACCTGCCACAGGTAACGGTAGCCACCTGCCACAGGTAACGGTAGCCACCTGCCACAGGTAACGGTAGCCACCTGCCACAGGTAACGGTAGCCACCTGTCTGCCACAGGTAACGGTAGCCACCTGCCTGCCACAGGTAACGGTAGCCACCTGCCTGCCACAGGTAACGGTAGCCACCTGCCTGCCACAGGTAACGGTAGCCACCTGCCTGCCACAGGTAACGGTAGCCACCTGCCTGCCACAGGTAACGGTAGCCACCTGCCTGCCACAGGTAACGGTAGCCACCTGCCTGCCACAGGCAACGGTAGCCACCTATCACAGGTAACGGTAGCCACCTGCCACAGGTAACGGTAGCCACCTGCCACAGGTAACGGTAGCCACCTGCCTGCCACAGGTAACGGTAGCCACCTGCCTGCCACAGGCAACGGTAGCCACCTATCACAGGTAACGGTAGCCACCTGCCACAGGTAACGGTAGCCACCTGCCTGCCACAGGTAACGGTAGCCACCTGCCTGCCACAGGTAACGGTAGCCACCTGCCATAGGTAACGGTAGCCACCTGCCTGCCACAGGTAACGGTAGCCACCTGCCATAGGTAACGGTAGCCACCTGCCTGCCACAGGTAACGGTAGCCACCTGCCTGTTACAGGTAACGGTAGCCACCTGCCTGTTACAGGTAACGTTAGCCACCTGCCTGTTACAGGTAATGGTAGCCACCTGCCTGCCACAGGTAACGGTAGCCACCTGCCTGTTACAGGTAACGGTTGCCACCTGCCTGTTACAGGTAACGGTAGCCACCTGCCTGTTACAGGTAACAGTAGCCACCTGCCACAGGTAACGGTAGCCACCTGCCTGTTACAGGTAACGGTAGCCACCTGCCACACGTAACGGTAGCCACCTGCCTGCCACAGGTAACGGTAGCCACCTGCCTGCCACAGGTAACGGTAGCCACCTGCCTGCCACAGGTAACGGTAGCCACCTGCCTGCCACAGGTAACGGTAGCCACCTGCCTGCCACAGGTAACGGTAGCCACCTGCCTGCCACAGGTAACGGTAGCCACCTGCCTGCCACAGGTAACGGTAGCCACCTGCCTGCCACAGGTAACGGTAGCCACCTGCCTGCCACAGGTAACGGTAGCCACCTGCCTGCCACAGGTAACGGTAGCCACCTGCCTGCCACAGGTAACGGTAGCCACCTGCCTGCCACAGGTAACGGTAGCCACCTGCCTGCCACAGGTAACGGTAGCCACCTGCCTGCCACAGGTAACGGTAGCCACCTGCCTGCCACAGGTAACGGTAGCCACCTGCCTGCCACAGGTAACGGTAGCCACCTGCCTGCCACAGGCAACGGTAGCCACCTATCACAGGTAACGGTAGCCACCTGCCACAGGTAACGGTAGCCACCTGCCACAGGTAACGGTAGCCACCTGCCTGTTACAGGTAACGGTAGCCACCTGCCTGTTACAGGTAACGGTAGCCACCTGCCTGTTACAGGTAACGGTAGCCACCTGCCTGTTACAGGTAACGGTAGCCACCTGCCTGTTACAGGTAACGGTAGCCACCTGCCTGTTACAGGTAACGGTAGCCACCTGCCTGTTACAGGTAACGGTAGCCACCTGCCTGTTACAGGTAACGGTAGCCACCTGCCTGTTACAGGTAACGGTAGCCACCTGCCTGTTACAGGTAACGGTAGCCACCTGCCTGTTACAGGTAACGGTAGCCACCTGCCTGCCACAGGTAACGGTAGCCACCTGCCTGTTTACAGGTAACGGTAGCCACCTGCCTGTTTACAGGTAACGGTAGCCACCTGCCTGTTTACAGGTAACGGTAGCCACCTGCCTGTTTACAGGTAACGGTAGCCACCTGCCTGTTAACAGGTAACGGTAGCCACCTGCCTGTTTACAGGTAACGGTAGCCACCTGCCTGTTTACAGGTAACGGTAGCCACCTGCCTGTTTACAGGTAACGGTAGCCACCTGCCTGTTTACAGGTAACGGTAGCCACCTGCCTGTTTACAGGTAACGGTAGCCACCTGCCTGTTTACAGGTAACGGTAGCCACCTGCCTGTTTACAGGTAACGGTAGCCACCTGCCTGTTTACAGGTAACGGTAGCCACCTGCCTGTTTACAGGTAACGGTAGCCACCTGCCTGTTTACAGGTAACGGTAGCCACCTGCCTGTTTACAGGCAACGGTAGCCACCTGCCTGCCACAGGCAACGGTAGCCACCTGCCTGCCACAGGCAACGGTAGCCACCTGCCTGCCACAGGCAACGGTAGCCACCTGCCTGCCACAGGCAACGCTAGCCACCTGCCTGCCACAGGCAACGGTAGCCACCTGCCACAGGCAACGGTAACCCAACATCACCCTGGCAAGGATGAGGTCATTTATAATTGCTCGTATGAGGTTCTTGTCAATCAAACAGAAAACGTTTTCAATTACTTGAAGAGCAGACTTTGAATCACATTATTATTCCTCCTGTGTTTAATATACTAGACATTACCTTTCTTGACTTTTAAATGTAAATATACGTTAACTCGACGCTTCTTTTAATTTAAATTTGAATTTAAATTCAGTAGGATTTGATCCGTTTTCCGTTACATTGACTCGTCCGGTATTTTGTGCGGGAGATTCAAAATACTCTGATAGGATTTTTTTTTGTGAGAAGCGAGTTTGTTGAGTAGTCACTCATCCTGTGAGTGAATGGTATTGAGTAGTCACTCATCCTGTGAGTGAATGGTATTGAGTAGTCACTCATCCTGTGAGAGAATGGTATTGAGTAGTCACTCATCCTGTGAGTGAATGGTATTGAGTAGTCACTCATCCTGTGAGTGAATGGTATTGAGTAGTCACTCATCCTGTGAGTGAATGGTATTGAGTAGTCACTCATCCTGTGAGTGAATGGTATTGAGTAGTCACTCATCCTGTGAGTGAATGGTATTGAGTAGTCACTCATCCTGTGAGTGAATGGTATTGAGTAGTCACTCATCCTGTGAGTGAATGGTATTGAGTAGTCACTCATCCTGTGAGAGAATGGTATTGAGTAGTCACTCATCCTGTGAGAGAACAGTATTGAGTAGTGTCACTCATCCTGTGAGTGAACACTCAGCCACATCAGGCATTTATGTAACCACCTAACAAGCATATATATATATATATATATATATATATATATATATATATATATATATATATATATATATATATATATATATATATATATATATATATACATCGTGTCCTGATCTTAATCATTCATTGTAACCAATGTCCATTATATTACAAGTATTTCTCATTCACCTTTAGTGTATCTCATTTCAAACGATCTTCCTTATTTCTAACGATCTCCTTCTTGTTTCTATCTCCCCTGGTTTGTAACTACCCCTCCCCCCCCCCCCCCTCGTTAGCAATAATCTCCAATCCTCATTATTCCTCATTTATATCCCTCATTTCCATATCTGCATTCCCCTATTTAATCATTAATTTGGCTCCTTCGGTTTCCTGCCCCCCCCCCTCTCTCTCTCTCTCTCTCTTTCTCTCTCTCTCTCTCTCTCTCCCTCCCCCTCCCTCCCTCTCCCTCCCTCCCCCTCCCTCCCCCTCCCTCCCTCCCCCCCTCTCACTTGCCTCACCCTATTACCTATGTCCCTATTACCTAGCAGTAAAATAGGTACCTGGGAGTTAGACAGCTGCTACGTGCTGCTTCCTGGGGAGGGGGGGGGGTATTAAAAAGGAGGCCTGGCCGAGGACCGGGCCGCGGGGACGCTAAGCCGCGTAATCATCTCGAGATAACCTCAAGATGGGGTGCACAATAAACTACCGCTCACAAATCATCTAGTGATTGACAGTATACACACAAGTCATATACATACACAAGTCGTATACATACATGTGTGTGTGTTGCTTAAGGAACACTCCAGGAACGCGCGACTACTCCTCAAGGAACGCGTCATGTTCAAGAGGATATCCACCATCCAAGAGGATATCCACCATCCAAGAGGATATCCACCCGCTGACCACGTGGTGGGCGCCACGTGGTTTTGTTGTTGTTATGGTAGTAGTGTAGTACACACGTGGGAGAGTTGTGAATGGAGTAGCTAGCATGGCTGGGGAGAGGGGTGGGGGTGGGTCTGGGGGGAGGGGACACGGTTTAGGGGGGAAGGGGGGGGGGAGACGTGTCCATGGAGGGAGAGCCTATTGGGGAGGGTCCAGTGAGGAAGAGTGACGTGGATGGAGGACTATTTTTTTTTCTACCACAGACGCGGCCAGACATTTACAATGCTAACCAGCATATATGCCTTTTCTTCTGTTCTCCATGGACAGGGTGAGAGATCTGTTAAACATTATATATATATATATATATATATATATATATATATATATATATATATATATATATATATATATATATATATATATATATATATGTCGTACCTAGTAGCCAGAACGTACTTCTCAGCCTACTATGCAAGGCCCGATTTGCCTAATAAGCCAAGTTTTCCTGAATTAATATATTTTCTCTAAATTTTTTCGTATGAAATGATAAAGCTTCCCATTTCATTATGTATGAGGTCAATTTTTTTTATTGGGGTTAAAATTAACGTAGATATATGACCGAACCTAACCAACCCTACCTAACCTAACCTATCTTTATAGGTTAGGTTAGGTTAGGTAGCCGAAAAAGTTAGGTTAGGTTAGGTAGGTTAGGTAGTCGAAAAAACATTAATTCATGAAAACTTGGCTTATTAGGCAAATCGGGCCTTGCATAGTAGGCTGAGAAGTGCGTTCTGGCTACTAGGTACGACATTATATATATATATTCGTTTGCCTTGTTCGGGTTAGAAGGTAGACACAGTAGTCTCTTCTGTATATATTTATTGACTGAGATAGCAAGGTATATATCTGCCCAGCCGAGGTCCTTCTACTCTGAGTCTGTGAGGATAACTGAGGCTGCTGGGAGCATGGCTTGATGCTCCTCTGTCTGGCATGACGTCAGAGGCCTACTCGCCTGTGATTGGTTACATTTCAACTGACAGAATTTGAGTATAACATATAAGGCTTAGTAACAATGACAGAATTGTTGAGCTCAAATGGTATATTTTTATATTTTCATTTTCAAGCTTTATGCATGAATATACATATTCAGATACATAAATACACATACATCCCTGTAGACGACATGTATATATAGACATAATTCACTTTTAAGACCGAAATTATGTTGCATAGATGTTGTACACGAAGCCTAGCAATATTGCAAGTTTGTTCTTCTTGAGATAAATGGTGATTGATTACCCCGCTTAAATCACCAGTGGCGGCAGGACCAGTTTTAAAAATCGTCTGGCTTGGGGGGGGGGGTTAAACTACGAACGCGCGCGCACACACGCGAGTCCTCATCTCCATACCCCCCCCCCCCACCTCACAACGGACGTAGAAATGAAGTTCATGTACCAAAGAACAGTTAAATCATCTCACTGGCGCTGCCGCCACTTTCTCAAGCCCCTCATATCCAGATCCTGGACAACTGGATGTCCATTAATGTACTTGTGGAAGTAGCTGGATAGACTGGAAATTGAAATTGAAATTGAAATTGAAATAAGTTTATTGAGGTAAAATACACACAAAGGGATGAGGTAGCTCAAGCTATTCTCACCCCATTCAGTACAACGTGTTAATACATACATAGACACACATCACAAACAATAAACATATTACCAAACGTTCTGAGAGATAAACATATACATTTCCTCCTTCACAAGTAGTATGGTATCAGACATACACACAAATACTTTTATGACCTAGGTATACTGTATAGACAATTTGCAAGAGACATGCAGAACTATGTGGTTGTATGTTTGTGATTGAAATTGCTGTCAGAATGAAGAATCTAGTTGAGATAGATGGACAAATTAAAGGTAAATTTGAATCAAATGAAGTGTGTTTATGCAGGACTTACTATTCACATTCAGCTTTGCAATTACTATAAATCTTAATGTGAACAGTAGTATTTGTCATTGAATGGCATAAATGCTACTTTCTCAGTGATCACTCGGTTGCTTATTGAGCCATTAGCCTCGGTTTACCCGGGATAACTTTATAAAGAAAAAGTTACCAAGGAATCCTCTCATGCCGGTGAGAAGAACAAATTCAGAGCCCTGTGGGACTCCGATGGTGACATCTCGCCACTCTGAAGTCTCTCCCCTCAGTTACTCACTGTTTCCTGTTTAGATACTTCCTTATCCACTGGAGCACCTTACCTCTTATTCCTTCCTGTTTCTTCCTGTTGCCTGTTTCTTGATACCTGCTGTGTTGTGGTCACTGTACATCTTCTGCATTGCTCTATATCTAATTACTTTCATAATCTGTGATGGACTCTGTGTATGTAAAGGTGTCTATTTCTTCTCTTAGTTGCACGTTTTGCAGGTTCATCAGCAATGTCATTCCCTATTATTGTATTCCCACGTGATTTGGCACCCACTTGATAAGTATCTGATGGCCTTGATGCCACAGCAACTGTTCACTAACATTCAAATGAAGCTGATTAACACCCCTGAACTAGCTGGTACTGGATCACAGCAGATGAGAAGCGCCAGCTACACAACACAGTGTAACCAGGAGGCCTCATGGCCGAGTGGACAGCGCTCGAGACTCGTAACTCTAGGGACCAGGGATTGATCCACGGCAATGGCAGAAAGAAATGGGCAGTTTCTTTCACCCTGATGCCCCTGTTACTTAGCAGTAAATAGGTACTATGGGCTGCTGGGCTTGTGTGTGTAAAAAAAAAAAAAAAAAAAAAAAAAAAAAAAAAAAAAAAAAAAAATTACAGTTGAGAGGCGGGCGAAAGAGCCAGAGCTCAACCCTCGCAAGCACAACTAGGTAAATACAGTTGAAGGAGTAGACTGGCCCCACGTAACCCTTGGAGTGTACACTTCTCTCAGTCCTACATCACTACTATGTGCAAGTCATACAATATTTGAAACTGAATAATTTGTGAGTTGCTTCTTTGCAATTCAGTTAAAAATATGGAAAAATAAAAATAAAATACTTAAAAAAAGATTGAATATTTCTGTGGACATTCAGAATTGCATATTAAATTCTGATATTCCTTTCTTTGATTTTCTGCTAATAATTCAGTTTTTGTTATTGTTGTTGCAGCAAATGTATAGAAGCATGAATCTGAAAATTAATTCATGCGTGTTCTTTACTGAATATTATTCTTTATTTATGTTATTTTCTTTCACATAAATATGCAGACCAGTTAATTATATAATTTATCCCATGTGAGAGGATGGTTAGATACACTTCTCTAGTATTTAATTTCTAAAAAATATTTCCAGGTTGAGCAAGATCTAAGCCCAGATAAAGGTAGCAAAGAGAAGCGTCCTCTGCATCGGCAGGTGGCAGTGTCCATCTCCACCACCAGCACACCTAGTATAGAGGCCTCCCATTCACAGTCCCTCGAAGCTCACGACGATATTGTCCTCAGGAGGAGCTCAAACTACCCTCAGGGTAAAGAAATACTCATTTCACTCTTATGTCACCTTATAGATCTTACAGGATTTCTAATTATTAAAGAATTATAAATTACTCATGAAGACTAAATTTCTGTTCCAAGCAAATTATTTTGTTCTGCAAGTAAGGTTTTAGCTTTGGCAAACTAAATGAAGCTTTAGCGAGAAAATATTGAAGCCGTATCACGGTATCAAACCCGCGTTCCTGAACCGGGTTGCGGATTCTATCATACGTATCTATTATTTTCTCAGTCATATCACATTCTTGTTTTTCATGGTATATTTAATATTGTGTACTTTAAAAACATGGAATGCATTAAAAGTAATGATAAATGGATCACCTAGAAAAGATGCGAGTACTGTACATATTTTATATCTTGTAATGTCAGGTGTTGCCCGAGCCATCAGCACCATAGAGAGAGGAGGTTCACGTGACGCTCAGCGGGCGCACGATCACAGACTACAGACCAGCAAGAGTGAGACCAGTTTGGTAGACAGTGATACCTTTGTGCTTATCTCAGACTCTGAGGTGAGGGAAGCCCAAAGCCAACAAGGTGTCATTGTGGAGCCTAAGAAAAAGTTACCTAGGAATCCTCTCATGCCCGGTGAGTTTAAATAAAAGGTTTCCAGTAAAAAAAATCCATCCCAGTGTACAAATAAAAATAAACAAATAATTGTTTTAATGTTTTTTCTGAAAATTAAAAATAACATTTAAAAGGAATTTTAAGTAGAGTACTTTACTGAGCAGTGTAAAAAAGACTCCTTTCTGAGCAGCCATTTGGTTGCTCCCATACCCAATGCCTGAATTAGAACACTGTTCATATGCTAGACTTGTTGACTTTTGCTCCACTGTTTGGAATTGAAGAGTTACGTCAATCTGCCTCCAGAGCAGTTGTTAGTTTGTAAGACAAAAATTCAGTAACAAACCACTAAATCTCCTTGCTAGTCATTGAGATTACAAGAACAGCTTGTGATCCTTCTGTTAATTACTGGTCAGTGAATTGTCCAAACCCAACCACCGCCAAGTGACAACACTAGCTACAAAACAGTGTGGAAATCTGTCAGGCTGTTCTTAAATCTCGGGCCACTCAAACATGTTAAGGAAGTCGGGATCTCAAGGATAGTAACGAGAGCAACCCAGTGACTGGAAAGTACCGTTTCGTACTACTTGCTGCCATTTTCCTGAACAAAACCCCCTTTGCTGCTCCCTGAGTCAACTCCCTACAGAATAAATTCTACAAAACCACAACAAAAATTGGCAACCTACCCAGCCAGCAGTATAAAGTGGAAGGACCACATGGCACAATGTGAACCTAAGATGAAGACATTGACACCAATTGTTAACAGGAGTCAGTGAAGGCAGGCATCTTAAGGAAGGATACTGCCCCAAGGCTGCAGATGGTGTTTGATATAGTGGACAGCAAATTCCCTATTCAGCCTTAGAATTTTGAAGCACAGATCTTGAAACAGGATCGCCAGGAAGAATATAGAGAGAGCTACAAACTTCTGAGATCGTGTGCTAACTTGACTTCCCACAGTATTCATGGGGCTAGGGTTAATAAAGTGAGCGAAGTGTGCAAAGTTCAAGAAGCCTTCAGAAAATGGTGCAGTATTGCCATTGTACACAAAGAATGGTGGAATGAGGGACAAGGAATCATGCCTGAGCAACAATGGGGACCTGACAAATGGCCAACATATCAATCTTGCCTAGAAAAGAAGAAGTGGGGAATGAAATGTACATTCTTCCTTTCTTCCAGAAAGAAAGAATGTATGCTTAAGGCTTAGTTGATCTTGGCATTTTCTCCTTGCAGCTATACATGTTCCTAAATTACTACTGTTACTTTGGAGGAATATAAATTGCATTGCATTCTGAATTTTCCAGGAATGAAATGGGCATGTCAATTAGTGTTCCGCAGTAAGTTGACAATGCACACGGCTTATGATCGAAGAGACAACACAGAGCCAGCATCTGTAACTGCTCTAGCTGTTTCTAAGTAAGTTTAGAGTAGTATGTTATTAACAATTTTACTGTATGCTTCATTGTCATCTATTTGTGATATAATTGTGACAGGCCTTTTAAGTTTTTCTAATGACAGCCTGGTGAACCAAGCTATTGCTACTTGCAACTCATACATTCACATAATGTTTTTGACAGAGATCACCGAACAGTATTAGTCGGAGATGCCAGAGGGAGAGTATTTTCATGGAGTGTACCTGACCAGCCGGGGCGTGCAGTTGCTGACCACTGGGTTCGTGATGATGGCAGTGATGGTTGTGCCAATTGTCAAGTTAAATTTAGCATCTATGAGAGACGTCACCACTGTCGCAACTGTGGTCACCTCTTCTGTTCGAGGTACAGTAATTGTTTGTTTTTAAGATAACATAAATATTTTGAGACTTATGCATTTTATTTGGAGCAGTGTAGAGTAAGAAGGGCAGAAATATTAAAACCAGCACAACTACACTGAAGCAATCAAGCCTAGCAACACCTTACTGATTCATTAAATTAAATGTGCAGTGATTCTTGTGTGTTCTCATATGCAAACATTTAATTCCTCTACTCAACCTGCTGCCCACATAGTTGTCTTCCCTAACACTTCTCGTACCCAATTCACATTTTTTTCTCACTCACTAACCACGTGCCAGATTAATGAAGCAGTTACGCAAGCACTTAAGAACCTGTACATCTTTTTCTCAATGTTTTGGCGACTTTGTTTACAATTATTAAACAATTAATCAGCTCCGAAGTACCAGGAGGCTGTTTATAACAATAACAACAGTTGATTGGGAAGTTTTCTTGCTT
>NC_091180.1:13522026-13549526 GCF_040958095.1 Procambarus clarkii | reverse complement strand
CAGAAAAATACTCTGACTTTTGTGTAGGCATGAAAGTTAATGTTACAGAGCAGTTTCTGTAGAAATAGTGATAATGTATATTCTAAAAAGTATTAGTCACACATTCATGTGTTCAGCAGTTCCTGGGCTTATTACATACTGAAAATTGTGTTTGGCCATATCAAGTCAATATTATGAGTTACAATGGCTAAACATAATTTCTAAGGAGTGAGTAAGCTCGCTGGCCACATGTTTCATGTTAGTATGGAAAAGGAAAGCATATAGTTGACGTATTGTGTACATAGTGAACAATATTGTTCATAGTGTCAGCCATTCATGACCTATTGCTCCGTGATGCCTCTGGTTTCTGTCTTGCTCTTAGAACAGGTTGGAATTGTCACTTGTTAGCTTTCCATTTGATGGTTGGAGGCCACAGGGAGGTTCACATATTATTATATTTTAAAGCGTGAGTGCACAATGCCTAGATGGTCATTGTTGAAATTGCCATTTCTGCTTTTGACTTACAGTAGAATACCAAATACTGACAACAGTGATGAGCTATCATCCTGTCTTTCACTTCTAGTGTTCAGTGAAATGTGCTGGAGTTATGATGACAAATATCTCTTAGTTTGTTGTCAGATTTTATTTTTAGTCAAATATATAACATTATTTACATATTTTAGACATATCTTGGCTATCACGTAGTGTATTTTGAAAAAATGGTTCTGTAATGTTTTTCATTAACCATAGACTTAAATAATCAACTTACCTGTATCATGATGACTTAAACATTTACAGTAATGATTAATGGAGGCACTTTCATAGACATTTTTATTTCCGTACTTCAAGACTCATTCAAGTGTCCATGGCTAATGATTCAAATATTTGCTGAAGAGCTGTTTAAGCCAGTTTCACTGTGAGATGCACTAAACACATGACATATAGTTCATCTTGGCTCATTACGGATGTTAATTGTTTTATTGATCTTTTGAAAGTAATTAAATCTCTGGTTACACTTGATTTAAATATGACATTGGGTATTCTACTGTAATGGTTGATTCCTAGTCTTCTAATGTGGGATATTGCAGCAACAATTTTATTTTGGACTTTGTCATTAAATTTGTGTTAATTTTCATAAAATTATTTAATTGCTTAAATATATATCTTGCCACAATAAATAAGAAAAATGCAAGTGATGAATACAACATCCTTGTAGAATCGCAGCGATAAATAATGTCTTTAAAGTCTCATGTGATGCCTCCCACCAACACGTGCCTAAGAGTTCTGCATAGATGTGATAGGTCGCCCTGTGATCCTTCGGCAGGTCTCGCCTGGTACACTACTTTACTTTGTCACTCGTGCAAGTTTTCTCCTAAATAATAGCTCCATCTTAAATATTTCAGTAGTGTGGTAGCAGGAAAAATGATTTTTTTTTTTAAATAGGATCTGAATGTTGGATTTTTTTCTTTTTCTGTAAGATTATTAATAATTAGCAGACAATCTGCGTAACTAAAGTGGAGCCTCTTGAATGGACTGATGAAACTCAGTTGGCTGAATTACATGAGAAATTAAAAATTTCTATATTTTTTATTAAATTTTTATGGTAAATGTATTGCAATCTCTTGCCCAAGATATTTCATGCACAATCAAATTCAACCTTATTTTCTGATTAGGATGGTGGTTGTACTATATATACATATACACTCCACTGAATTTTGTTCATGCATTCCATCCTGGAGACATCCATAAGATTTTTTATGCTGTACAGTAGTTTAACCGTCTCTAGTCAAGAGAAAAGAATTTTTTTTTTATCATAATTTACATTAAAAACTTGATTATTATTCAAGTACAGAAAATAAGTCACAATAGCGTGGAGGAAATATATAACACAACCCGTACATATGAAATGAAAGTGATGATGTTTTTGCTATGTCGGACTCTTATCATAGCATAACAAGATTAAGAACCCACGAGAGATTGAAACGTAATTTCTTTAAATTTCATACGTGTGGATTGTAATTATTATTATTCTAGCTTTATTTGTGGTTCATTATTTTGTGTTTCACATTCCTCATTAAGTTTCTAAAAATATGCTTTATTTGTTCCACTTAGCATTAGTATGGTTTAGTACAATTCTGTATTTTCCTTGACAATCATTAATGGTTTTATTGATCTATTTTAGCCACAGATATTATGTTGGATCTGATATTCTTTTTAATTATTAAACCACTTACAAAGGCAGCATTTAAATGTTTATCTGATTATAAGGAAATAATGAGGTTGTGTTAGGTATAACAAAGACTAAAGCATAACTAAGCTAGTTACAGTAATGTTAACAAACAAATTCCATAATATTTTCTTTTGTCTGTAAACATGTATCTGTAACCAGGCACACTTTGGATCTGATAATTGTTATTGTGTAAAAAAAAATGCTACAATTTATTTTGATATGCATGCAAAATTGTCTTCTGTTTGTCGTGTTTATTTATCTTGCGTCATTTGTAGTGAAACTCAAATTAATTCTTAATCATCATCTCTCATTGCCTCAGATTTGTTGTGTTTTGTCTCTGTATTTGTATATGCGAGCAATTTTTTTTTATTTTATATTTATTGAATACTTATTATTTAAATCATAAACATTCTTGTTATTTAAATCATAAGCATTCTTATTAACGGTACATAAAATATATTTATGTATTAGTGGAGAGAGCAGAGGTGGGTAGTATTAAATGAAGAGATTAATGATGGGCTTACATTTAATTTGTCTTGTTCATCATGAATTATACACGTACATAGCCACTAAATAGAAAAGGTTGTCCCATTTTTACAAAGAAATTGACATGCTATAGTAGTTCATTACAAGATATATTTGTACGGGACTCGAGGTGTGTTCATACTTATTATATATATTGTACTGCCATCTTTAGCCGAGTTATGTTGCCATAAATTTTATGAAGAGCATGTCACCGGGTTTTGTGTCTTGTATAATACTAGAAAGCATGGCTTCTTCACACAATTCTGTTTTGTTTTAAACATAAATATTGTCTTCAAAACCAGCAAGATATACTAATGGCAGTGGATAACTTCTGAGGGCTAGTGCTAGGACTTTGGGTCTAACTGCAGAGGTCTAGTGCTAGGACTTTTGGGGTCTAACTGCAGAGGTTTAGTGCTAGGACTTTGGGGTCTAACTGCAGAGGTTTAGTTCTAGGACTTTGGGGTGTAACTGTAGAGTTAGGACTTTGGGGTCTAACTGTAGAGTTCTAGTACTGGAACTTGGAGTCTAAATTAGCAAAATATAACAAAATTGTTACATTACTTCCAATTGACAATATATATTAATGTTTTTCTTAGATATTATACAATCGCTTAAAAATTACCTGTGAATATTGGCACTTCAGTTAATGTTTATATTCTATAGAAATATATATATTTTTAATCCAAAATCAGCTTTAAAGGTAATTGTAAATTTAACTGGTATACCTCCTCTAGAATGCTCTAAAGTAGAGGTTGTGGAATTTATTGTATGTCGTGATTGTT
This sequence comes from Procambarus clarkii, assembly GCF_040958095.1. Taxonomy (NCBI): domain Eukaryota; kingdom Metazoa; phylum Arthropoda; class Malacostraca; order Decapoda; family Cambaridae; genus Procambarus; species Procambarus clarkii. The sequence continues at coordinate 13,546,010 of NC_091180.1, read as the reverse complement.
TTATTACAAAATTTCTGTTCAATTGCAGGAATGAGGTCTCATATCTTTTGCCAAACTTCATTCACTTACAGTGAATTTCATACAGGATATAAGTAATATATTGTAGTTCAGCTAGAGATTGAGTTACCAGTTGAACTGAGAAATGTTTAGATTTCATATTGATTTCTTCCTGTTTCTCCATTTTTAAACATTCCATGGTTATGTTTTTTATATATCTGCTCTTTACGACGATTCTCATAATTTGAATAATATGGTCACACAATGTTTTATATATTTTAGTGAATAATTAAATTACTTGTTTACCGGTTATATTCCCCGAGACACCACGACGGCTTGAGGATCATGGTTTGTTTACCTTGAACTGCTCACTGCCCAACACCTCAGCTGTCTCATGTTGTAACCACTCATAGAGGCACCTCTCAGTAGGTATTGCCTCTTGCAATACTTATTGCCTGTTATAGCTACTCATAGAGGCACCTGTCAGTAGATTATGCCTCGTTCAATACCCATTGCCTCATCAGAATAGATATTGGTAGTGCTTATTTTATCAGCACATCTAGGCCAGATAATTTCTTCATAAAATAATCATTTTCTCATGTCTTCCTTTGCATTTGAAGGAATAGACTTTTAGATTTGAACATATTTCAGAGGAGGGTTGTGTTAATTTACCTGAATTATTATTAAGATTGCTATGGCTGGAAAAGGTGTCACGGGGAAATGTGAATATTGGTGACAGAGGTTTATTGAGGCACTGTAGTTTCAGAATAGCTTGTGTTATATGTAAAATAAAGTGATCAAAACAAGAATGTCTTAATATTTTAATACCAGTATAGAGTGGGAATTTATTTCCTTCCTTTTTGGTCTTGTCTCAAATGCTCCTTTCCTCCACGAGTCAATTGTCAGGTATCCAGTTTAATCAAAAGCAAAGTCAAAGCATATAGAATCAGCATACAATGCACCCTGTGAAGTCTGGACCTCCATATAACAGCTCCTCTAACAACTCGCCACATCTGCCCACCAGAATTTACCCTCTGATATTTGGATTTCTACAAGATATAATCAGATTCTGGACAGTAACGACAAAAGTCCAGGATGTCAGTTAATAACGTGAAGCCATTTTCATTGATTGTATTTTTTATTTTTTTTTTATAATTTTGCTTTCTAGGGGGCCTGACAGCTGAGGTGACAATTCTTCGGATTCATAGTCCTGAGGTTCTGGGTTCAATCCTTGTTGGAGGTGGAAACAAATGGGCAGAGTTTCTTCCACCCTGATGCAACTGTTACCTGGGAGTTAGACAGCTGCTACAGTTGGCTTTTTTTTTGGGGGGGGGGGGGGGTTAACAAAAAAAAAAAAGAGGCTTGGTCGAGGACCGGGTCGTGGGGATGTTAAGCCCAGAAATCATCTCAATATAACCTCTCAAAATAGAGGGGGCTGAACGATGGCTCCCTGTAGCTCAATGCACTAAGGTAGCTCCCCACCTATAAGTCTCATCACTTGTGAGTATTTCATTGCCTACTGAAGACAAGAGTCCAAAACCTGGCCCCCCCCCCCCCCCCCCCCCCCAGGGAATTCATGATCACCTTCACTGAAGAAACGAACCCCTAGAAAGGAAGCAAAGCAAAACAGAAAACTGCAAAGTTAACAGAGTAAGCAAATGGCTTGGCAAATGATCCACACAGTACAGTAGTAAGATCATATGCCACCTAGTAACTTATGATCACCACTAGGTGGTAGCACCATGGGAGCTGCCAGCTCTCCATGTCGTTGTTATTGATTTATTGGCGACGACGATCAAGGGATTGGATGCGCCCTGGCCGCCCGATACCGAGAAATAGCAAAGAGGGATGGGGTCCCTATACAGTAATCTCTTCAGGCCACAGACCTTACAATCTTCTCAGGCCACATACTTTACAGTCTCTTTAGGCCACAAACATGACAGATGAAGCGGAAAGTGGATATCATATCGGACATCTTCGTCTCTCGCACCTGCCCCGTCAAGGAGAATGGGAACCGTGAGGCGGGGAATATTTAGCATACGAACAGCACTCTGTAGTCTGATGTGAGCACTATGAAATCGAGGGCAGTGAAGGTGTTCCACTATTCTCCTGGGGTCAGACACCACTAGCGGTATGGGGAATCTATCGGCCGAAGACGATGGAGATGTGCAGCAAGGCAGGTGTGCCCAATCCGGAGACGAGTGATGGCCGTGTCGAGGAGTCGAGAATGATGACGAGTCCATGGACGCAAGGGAGGAGCCCTCCTGGCTCTCCATGTCATGTCAACAGTTGACAGTTAACATTAACATGACATATCACTTGATATCAGATATGTCTGCTCCATGAATCCACAGCTCTTCAGGTCTGATATTTTTTAGGTAAGTGTCGGCCATCCTTTGGACTCTTGACCTGTGGGAGGCCAATGTCTTTTGTATCATTTCTATATTTAGTATTTGCTTCATGTATGTGTACATGCCTCACTTGTTTTGTGGACTTTGGAAACTGTTCACCTCAAGCTCCATGTCCCTAGAGCAGCCCATTCATAGGCACTTGTTTGGTGTTGCCCCCTTCTGACAGGGTTGCTTCCTTGGTGGGTTCAGGTGTTCATACCATAGAGACTGACTTGAAATGGAGGGTGCTTTGCCCTGAAGCAAGGGTCTTTAACTCCTCTGCAAGACTCTGAGGGTGCAGACATTCTGGAGGTGAAGGCTTTTCTTCTCGGTTCTCATATTGTACATGGCAATCTTGTAAGATTGGAAGACCAGTTACTGAATTAAAGCTATAGTTTGGGGAACAATGAAAGATCCCCCTTCTCTCCCAAGCTGAGCTAACACACAAACCAATCTGACGCAAAGCATCAAAATGATGAAGGGTTCAGTGTGAAGCCGACTAACATGCAGCTCGTCTGCAATCCAATTTAGACAGTCTGCCCTATTGAATATTGTGTGTTGGGAAGTTATAATAGAATAACAAATATTTCTCTTTATTTTCATTGTGACAGTACATGTGTATTATATATAATATGTAAACTAAGTCTCTTTAATACAGTACTAGAATAAAATGAATAGATTCTCATCACTTACAACCACACAGCAGGAATACACTTCATCAAAATTTCTCTTAATAGCCCAGTTACAATGGATTATTCTGGAGCTGTACATTAATTGATGAACAGTATAGCTCTTAAGGCAATTTGAGTAATCAAAAATGTCTCATGTTAAATATAACAACTTGCATTAGTAGGAAGCCATGATAGTTTTTTATATACTGTAGTTATATTAAGGCAAATATAATACAATTTTTAAGGCTCAAAATACATGAGGTTTCATACTATAGTGAGTTTAAGGGACTGACTGTATCACTGCTCTTTACAGTCTACTTGGGCAGCTGACTGTATCAGTGCCTTTTACAGTCAACTTGAGCAGCTGACTGTATCACTGCTTTTTACAGTCAACTTGAGCAGCTGACCATATCACTTCTCTTCATACAAATGCACTATTCCCCAACTGGTATGAAATGCAAGTAATGTATGACATTAATTTATTCCCCCCCCTCCCCCCCCCTCGTAAACCTTCTCATGACGACCTTCAATAACAAGAAGATTGTTACTTATGTTGATCTAACTGCAACATGTTATTTATTAATGGTTCACTAAACAAGGATCCCGTAGTTTAATATTCTTAACAGTAGCATGATTTTAATTTCAACATGTTGCAATTGGAAAAATGATTTGCCACTGAAAGAATAAATGGGCTTCCTCTCAAATACTGTATATAAAATATGATTGTGTTGCATTTATATAAAATTGGTTTGTAACAATGTTTTCTAACAAGGCCTCTTGCAAGTACAGTTTAAGAGAAACTTTATTAGTGCCTAGGAGTCAAAATCATAAAAAGCATTTTGTAAACTTTCTTGAATGATCACGTCATTGATCGTATGAAGCAGATGGCACAGCATCTGCTATACCGTCTGGATAACCGTGCCTGTGACCTGGATAACATGGCGTTGAAGACACAGTTCTACCTAACATTTATGAATAAAATTAAAGTCCAATCTTAATACAAGTTTGAAATAAACAATGCATTAAATTTATAATAAATATACTCTTATGTTGATATTAGTATACTAAGAATGAAAATGCAATATTTGAAAAGGTTTGCAGTGCTACATCTGATGCAGAACTAAAACTGTATGCTCATTAAAATACATTTTGTTTACAATTATACAAATATGATCTAAAATAGTACAGACTAACTAGTTTAGTGTGCATGTCTATATGTATGTGTGTATACATTATATATACTCACATATACATACCATTAAACATTCACTCATTAAACTAGTCTAACAGAAAAGTAGACTTAAAAGTAAATTGTAGAATATACTTTTTTATACACTAGAGCAGTATATTTCACTTATATTGCACATTGGATGAGCAAGGCAAACACGTAGCCGAGGCTATACTGGCACATACATGATCAGCTGGGACACACACACAGCAGCACATTGCTAGCACGCTTACATCGCCACATTCTTTAAGCACTTACCTATTTCATTGTTAATTGTTGGCTGGTGTGATCAGGAAACACCTGATGTAAGCTATGAAAAAAAACCCTGAGAGATAAACACTAGTTTATCTGGCAAAAGTGATGCGTAAATTCCTTTTATCTGAATTGAAAAGTACAACATTTTGTTACGAATGTACAGTTTAATTAAGGATATTATTATTATTGAAAATATAGACCTGAATATTTCAATATTTGACAAATGGCTTGATACCTTAACATGGATTACCTATGCAGCAGCTAGCAGTGCTGAACAAGCATGGTACAGTTTTTTATATCCCAACACACAAACATGAAATGCATCTGTTGGGTTATTTGTCTTTATCCATGTATTAGCTAAAGACACCCAACCCACACATCTGGAAATAGAGAAAGTGGCGAGGTTTCGGTCCATCTTGTACAATTACTTGATAATAGTCAAGGTCGGACCAAAATATCACAACTTTCCTTCTTATGTATGTGGGTTGAGTATGTAATTTTCAGCCATGTTATTGTAACCTATTTTCTGCACGTGGTACTTTATTGAACATCTACAGTACTTTCCCCTCTGGATGAGATTCTTTCACAGTACTGTACAGTATATCTTACATTTAGATTTGGTTAGATTAATTACATTACATTGCTTTAAAAATCAGCCTTCAAGTGTGTAATTACTTGCCAAATTAGATCTTATTTCATCCAATATTGTAGTTAGCCACTATATAAGGCAGCATTTAATAGAGCAGCCAGCTGCCTAAAAATGTCTACTCTTTAAACAAAGCTGCCTAATAAATTCTGCCATCTTAATACAGTATTGTATTCCACATGCTGAATCTCTATACACCACATTATTTTTTGTATCCTAACACTTTTGTTCAAACTTTTAACATTCATATATCCAATATTCTTCACCTTAAAAACAGCTATGCTAATATTAAGAAAAACTAAACAATTAAGTCCTCTGGAAATAATAAGCTGCTGTGCAAATTAAAGCATTAGCATTGTGGTAGCTGAAGTGGGGCTGGAGTAATGGGTAATGAGCCACACTGAAAGGTGCCAAATACATGACTGGGAACATGGAAAAGTGAACGCCGAACTCCTCCCCCCCCCCACACACACTAAAAATACAAAATACATAATAGGGGTTATGGCACTGCCAGTGGCAACATCCAACTGGTACAATACTGTTGTGCCGCTTGGTAAGGCATATGCTACATAAATTGATCAAGAGCATTATCATAGGGTATGGCACAAGAACATCTATTGAACTATACTACAGTTTGGTACAATATACATATGAATACTATGACAGTATGATATAATATGCTCAAGTAGGAGCCATTAGTGCTGACATATATTTCAGTGTTACCAATTATATACACCCTAATGCATTCTGTTTATTGAATTTCATTTTTTGTTTTAATTTGGCTATCAGGATGTAAGGCTACATTAATGCATAAATTCTTCAGTAAATAACAACTATTCATATGCCATAATCCACAGAGCTGGACTTCATGTTTGAAAACATTTTGATATTGTAACCAAAAGCTGTGAAAGTAAAAATTCCAATAGTCTTGAAATAACATAATCCAATGCAATTACTGGCAATTTTAACTGGAGGAAGTATTTATTTTATAAAATACTAGGACCACAATTATGTACTGTATGTCTAATACAAGGTTCTACAGCATAATACACAGATGTTACAGTAATTGCACAAGAATTCATACTACATTAATCACTTCAGTACTTGCAGTACAGTACAGTACTTTTAAAAGTTATTTTATATAGCACTAATAAGAGGCTAAAACCTTAACTAATAATTCCTTATTATAGTAATATTAAGTCGTTTCTTAAAATATACTTTCAACATTTTACTTAATTTCCGAATTTGGCCCATTCATTATCAAGCATCTGTTCCTCCCTCAAACTGCACTATACTTGGCAGTCTGACCAACTCAATTCCCTTTTTAATATAATATGTATAATGTATATACATTTTTGTAACTGATCACCATAGGTAACCAGATTTTTTGTTATATTTCTTTTCATTTAAATCATGCTTGCTTCAGTGATTCTAAAAAAAAACTCGCCAAATCTTGGGAGATAACTAAAGTTGTGTGCTCCAAAATATTATCCAAGATGTGGTTACCTTACATTATAGGAAAATTACAGTACCTAGTAAAGTACAGTACTTAAAAAAGTTATTTTTTTCCAAATTTGAGAGAGGAAACTTGGTAGGATTATTGAGGCTCTCTAAGGCAAGGTTGAGATCATCCAGCCACCTAACCAGTTACAGTATTAGCCAGATACAATGGTATTTAACCAGTTGACACACACACATCCATTTTAATATCCATAATCACATAATTTTAAATCTTATTCTGTTTAATAGTGCCAAAGCTGTATCTCGTGGGTTTTGATGCAAAGAAGGCATGCTGTCAGAAACACACACACACCCTCCCTTCCCACCCCCACACACACACACACACACACCCTCCCTTCCCACCCCCACACACATACACACACCCACCCTCCCTTCCCACCCTCCACCCCCACCCCACCCCCACACACACACACACACACCCTCCCTTCCCACCCCCCCCACACACACATACATAAGAAAAAGAGGTGATATGATCACCACTTAAAAATACCAACAGGAATCGACCAACCTGACAAAGAGGAATTCCTGAAGCCAGCAACATTATGAACAAGAGGACACAGATTCAAGCTAAGGAAACAAAGGTGCCAAAAAAAATTAGAAAAGTTTTCTTTTGCAAACAGAGTGGTAGACGGTTGGAACAAGTTATGTGAGAAGATGGTGGAGGCCAAAACCGTCGGTAGTTTCAAAGTCTTATACGACATAGAGTACTGGGAAGACAGGACACCACAAGCATAGCTCTCATCCTGTAAATACACTTAGGTATTTACGCTTGGGAAATCTCACACGACACACACAAAAAATGCTGCTTCCCTCTAAATATGTAAATAAACAACCATAAATATTTCATAGGAATTTGCTTGCTGTTACTGATGGGTAAGGAAGTCTGTACTTAATGCATGTAGTCTCTAGAAATGCAAGATTTAGAAATATTAATGAAATCCAACTTATAGAGGAGTATATGTGAATGCAGAGTATTCTAATCCTGCTGTGTAGAGTATGTAAACATAATTATAACAGGCTATAAACTGTAGGATAGATCAAAGTACAGTCCATATAACACACGTGTGTGTGATGGAAAAGTGTTTCTATTATCTCCATGAAGGTCTTTAAAATCAACTGAGGAGTTTCGTTACACCTTAAGTCTAACAGAGTTCTAACCTAATTAGTATACATAAGACCAATAAAATCCAATTCTTAATCATGATTGTGGGACATTACAGTGTTGTTGCTTGATACACGTTACCCTTCCATTATGTATGCATTAATATATCTAAGTTCATTGAAATCGTTCAGCACAACTCTACTGCAGTGTGCCACCTTCATTATATTTACTTTTTTTGGTTGGAAATTTATGTTTTGTCCTGTTTTTGTTAGGAAGCAACACGGTGGGTGCGCACACGCGTCTCCGGGCAGTCGTGTGCGCAGCTCGGGCTCATTAGAAGATCACCTAAGGTGCATCTGACCAGTGCTGCAATTCCCTTCATTTGATGCATTTTTAAGATTGCATGCAACCTTAAGAACCTATAATTACCATTAAGACACCAAAAACTTAAGTGAAACCTTAAAGTTAGCTGAGGATGGGGTTAAAATATTATTACAGTGTACAGTATAACCTTATGCTAATATGTACAGAGCAAGGTATTGTAAGGATGCCAACATAATTCTAAATATAACCAATTCATGTTAGTGTTTTAACTGGTGTCATAACAGTTAATGAGATGAATACTATTTGCTTGCTGTATTATTTCTGAACATTTCTAACAGTTATTTTACCATGATTTCATGTAGCTATGATGGAGAGGTTATATTAATGTTATTGTGGCATTCCTCATTACCATACTTGCTATATTAAATGTGAAAGACCTCAGTCGGTGGAGGATCTTCCAAGCCGCGGCCCCATCCCCCCCTCTCTCCAAGTGGGAGGTGCATGGCGTCCTGGGAGATCTCCTCATGTTTTTAGGAAGGTTGTGAAAAGAAATGTGATCTGGCATTACTGTTGCCTTTGTCATACTGGCTTAGTGCTGTACCTTGATTACTTACCATAGCCTGAAATAATTTTGGTTGTCTTTTTTGCATTTATAGTGTTATGTAGAAAACATGTTCGATACTATTATATAGAAAACGTGTTTAATAGTATGTATAATGTAGAAAATGTGTTCAGTTATTTTCAATTGGAATACTGTACTGTAGTGCGCACATCATGGTAACCCCATGAAGTACTGCTAAATAGAAAATATATAAATTATTAAAATTAACTATGGTTTGAATTGAATTTTAAATGCATTTTGTTATTACAGATGGTTATGTGCTTTCTGGATGTCACTTATTTGGATATTCCTGTAATCCAGTCTGGATTTGTACAAATAAAAAAGTGCAATTAACTGGTGAGGTGAGTGGTGTGAATAAAAATGTAAAATAGTCACGAGACAAGTACCTGCCAGGCCTCGCTGCCCAGTAGGGGGTTATGGGTGACAGATGGGCCTAGTTTGCCCACTGACTATGCTGGGGTGCCACTTGAGTGCCTCCTACCCATGTGACATCACAGATTCATGTCTGTTGTATTGATTTGTCGCAAGACAATGGAGTGTTTATTTCATGATTTTGCTGGATATATTGTCAAAATCTAGGAACATCTGTGCACCATGTCAGCTCCAAATACAAGCACTGTCTCAGTGAAAGCTTCTTCAAGCAGTATATGAAAGAGAGAGAGATCAGTGTTGACATTTAAGAAAGTTGAACTGATTGATTAATTGATGAAGATTAAGCCACCCAAGAGGTGGCATGGGCATGAATAGCCTGAAAAGTTGAACTAATTAAGAAGGTGGAGAGTAGAATCCCGAGAAGTGTTGTGTGCGCTGAATATGGCATTAGGAAGAGTGTGCTTTCAGATACTATAAAGGCTAAATCTACCATATTGTACTATTTTTCTAGAAGTGAAAGTGATAAAGCAATATGTAGTACAAAAGTAGCAAGTAAAGCAAAGGCACAAGAGTGTTAATAATGCAGTGTAGCAGTAGTACTAGCAGAAGCATAGACAAAAAGCCAGTGGCAGGCTGGCTACTCATGGAAAAAGCCTGTGAATTTTTCACACTTCGGTGAAAATTCCTGAACAGTGTTCACACACTGATGGATGCTCAAAAGCTTTAAACTCTGCCATGGCATTAGGTACATTAGAGTACATGGTAAAAGGTTACACAGGAAAGGAAAAGGATCCTCTCGGACATAGGTTTGAATCCTCATCACAGCCCTTGTGGATTTGTTCATGGTGAAAGGTGGTCTGCTGATGATGATGGAGCAGAAAAATATTTAAGTAAATTTATAGAGATGGTGCAGAAAAAAGGTTTATCCCCTGAGTAAATTTATAATGCAATTGAGACTGGTTTGTGCTGGTAAATGTTACCCACAAACACTATTGCTCGGTAATGAAGAGGATCCTTCAAGTGGTTATAAGTAGAACAGAGAATTTCTGTGTTATGCTGTGCTAATGCAGCTGGCAAGCACAAATGCAAATTATATGTGATTGGGATTAGCAAAAACCCCAGGGCTTTAAAACCAACTCGAGACAACTAGGGGTCTTGAGTAATATTTGCTGACTGGTTTAATAAGAACTTTGTACCTGAGGTGAAGAAGCACCTCAAAAGTGTTGGCCTCCCGCGTGCAAAAATTGTACTGCACCTAGATAATAGTGCAACGAATCCACGAAGTGATGAGGTAATAAATGGCAATATCATTAGTGGGTTTACTGATCCAACTCGTGGAATAAGGGATAATTAAGAATCTTGAACACTACTATAGGAGGATGTTTGCCAGATGTTTCAATAATTAGCCTGGAATAGTTAAGGACTTTATTAACACTTTCGCGCTATCTGAACGCGCCGGCGCGTCCGGTTTCGTCTAACGTAAACGCATAGTGGACATAAAGTTATGTCAACTTTTAAAATATTTGTATAAAATTCAATTTTTATCCGATTTACTTTGGGTTTGTTTTAAACTGCGCGCTATGAGGCTCTCTTTCTCACCACTAGGCTGCATGGTACAATAAGTTCATGAAAGGTGTGGATAACTTCGATCAAATGGTATTTTGTCTTAAACGGGTTGCAGATGGTTGACTTTAGCCGTTTATACTGGTAATGCTTCCCCCATATCATGTATTATATGCATATGTCTGTTTAGGGAATTTTATTCCAATCAATATACAACCAAAATAACTGTGTGCAACAAGTATAAACTTGACAAACATAACAAAAGTAAAAACATTTCGTGTGTGTTTGACGCTCACTGATATGTTCCAGCGTTGTTTTATATTTGGCGCTATTCTAACTTACGCTTTGTTGATATTTTTTACCTATGGGCACATAGAACATTCTATTGCGAACACATTGACACAAAAATGAATGACGTACATAGAAAATTAATGTCATGAGAGTGAAATAAGTATAAACTTTCAAAGCGCCGTGCGTCGTCCCGTCACCGATACCGGGTAACAATTTCACCACTTCCCACACTCTTGCGGGCGGGCCGCAATCATTATTCTACGCTTGTATTCATATCACAGTGTTAGGAATTTAATTGCGAGTCCATTGATACCAAAATTAACGCTGTAGAACAAGTGTGGAGGTGATTACAATCCCAAGAGTAAAAACATTTGGTTGCTGATGGGTGCTCACGGCGAGTCATCTTCGTAGTTATTTATTTGGTGCTGGTATCCCTATACGTTTCGTGACTTTTTTTTACTGATGTTCTTCTAGAGAATTTTATTGCGAACACGTTGGTACCAAAATGAAATACGTAGCATGAGAACTAAGGTCAGAAGAGTAAAAAGAGTATACACATTTTTGTTTTTACGCTTAAGCGATAAAAACGCAGCGCGCACATTCGGTTGGCTGAGTGACCTTTGCGGAGAGCGCGAAAGTGTTAAAGTCTACACAATAAATTCAGCCATCTGGACTATTGCTAGTGCATGGGAAGAAGTAAACCTAACAACACTAAAAAAACAGCTGCAGAAAACTTTGGCCTACATTGGGTCTGTTTGCTAAGGAAAATAACAAGGCCAATTTTAAAGGATTTGGGCCCAGAAAAGTTAGTGAGAAGAAAAAATTAAGAGAAGATCTCCTAACGCATGTTAGAGGAATTAAGTCCGCAGAACTGAAAGCCGAACTGATGACAAACACTAGAAGATAACATAGATAAGTGGAAATATTATGATGATGAAGCTTCAACCTTTCAAAACATGACTGATGACAGAATTACAGATTTGGTTTCAGAAAAAAGCCAGAGGATGAAAATAATGATGAGGAAGTGTTAAAGGGAAAAGGTAACATGGAAAAGTCCAGAAATCTTTATAAGGCATTTTTGACTTTATGAAAACAAGTAAGAGTGAGTTTAACACTCTGGAGATGATGAGCCAGTACAATTTATATAAGTTGTTGTTTTGCAAACAATAGTGAAGGGAATGAAGTAAATTTCAATTGAAGACCATTTTGCAAAAGCTTCCAAGAAACCTCTCATTGGACCACCTGTACCTGACTCATCATATTATAACCCAAACACATCAACATCTGAGGCTACCTCATCACCATTAATCTCAACTTCAGTCAATCCAACTATCAATATCCACCAGCAGGTCTTCCATCTAAATAACAATGCACCATCAACAATAATCTTCAAGTTAACAAGCAGATCAGAACTTCTTATGTTGGTGAGTACAAACAAAATACTGTTGAACTTTTGCCATAAAATTGTCCAATGTTTTCCCCCCTAGACTTTCAGGATGATGAACCACTTACTTGGACACAACAAGTTACTCGTTCAGTCTCGGTCTCGAGGTATCGGAAAAGTATGTGGCCATCTCCATTTTCCATGGATTAGAGTTGGTTAAGTTTAGTACACAAAGGTTGTAATCTGTCAATTGACTAGACACACCCAACATACTCTGTATGACCTTCTACCATAGAGCAGACTTTCCAGAAATATGTTTCCAAAGTTGTCTTCAATCAGAATCATGTGTGTAACTGGTGGTGGAAATCATCAAAGCAAGACACTGGAAATGGCCAGAAGATGACATAATGGCACATCATGATAGTGGAAATTACCAGAGTATGACAATGGAAATGATAGTATAAAAGTGGAAATTATCAGAGTACATGACAGAAATGATCATAGCATGAAGATGAAAATTATCACAGCATGATACAGTAGAAATAATTAGAGCATGACAGCGGAAATGACCAGAACATGACTCGGTGGAAAAGATCAGATCATAACATGCTGGATATGATCAGAGAAAGCACACTGGAAATGATTAGAGCATGACAGTGGAAGTGATCAGACTTATAATGGCAGCCACTGAAACACGATATATTGGAAACTACTAGATCATGATCAGTAGTGTAAACGAATAACAGTGGAAATGAACATATAATGAACATATAAATGAACTAATAGAAATGAAAAAACAAAGATTTTATTTTAAACCTTAGGTTAGTCCTGAAACTGCATCACATTTCATTACTAAAGTTTCAAGTTGATATTTCTAGAAATTTGTTAATGTGTTAACATGTACATGTTTTGGTAGTACAGTACAGTCAGGTTTGTTCTCGACACAGTCGAGAATTCCGGGTTCGAATCCCGGGCAGGACAGAAATGGTTGGATGTATTTCCTATCACCTAATGCTCTGTTCACCTAGCAGTGAGTAGGTACTCAGGAGTTAGTCAGCTTGTTGTGGGGCTGCATCCTGGGCGGGGTCAGTAATTTGATCTTAGGGGGGAGGGGGGATCTCGATATAAGCCTAATGTGTATAAATACACTGGCTGCATGTCTCCCCAACACAGAGTTATTCTTATTTACTGTATGTGAACACATCCATGTGAAAGCTTGATATACAAACTAAAATATGAAAAAAGTGCTTTAAACTGTTAACTGTTTTTTTACGTAAATAAAAGCCAGATTTGTTTAGAAGTTAGTTACATTAAAATATACTTTTGTCAATGTCAATTAAAACACTCCCTGCTAATTTTTTAGTTCATGTAATGGAATCGTAAATTATTAATATACAGTATGTCAATTTCATTCACCTGGGATGTATGGGTCTCGAATCGTGGGCCCATACTTACGTGTGGGGTCCACAGAATACGTAATGATACCACGGATAATGATACCTAATGGCACCACGGAAGACCTAATGATATTGTCCACGGGGTTATTTCCACGGAAGTGTGGATGGCAATTTATATGACATGGACGTGAGTCAGTAATTCCTCTGGGCTTTAGTAGTAGTCGGGGAAAGCTGAAAATTCCTGTTTGGCAGCAGGATGCTGCTTCTGGAAGCTTTCCTTTTTTTAAGACTACTCATAGCCCAGTCGGTAGAGTGTCGGCCTCACACACTGTATGGGTCTAACAGTTCGAGACCCATACAACCCAGGTGAATGGATTGTTTATTTCCTCTGAAGTGTGGATGACAATTTAATATATTTCAACTTTCTTTTGACCTCACAACATGACAAGTGGTAACGCGTTAAAGACACGTATAGATGAGCACCTCCAGCATTGACCTTTTTAAATGGAGGATTTATTGGGACTCAAACAGGACAAGGGTCAAGTAGTTTTGAACAGGATCAACTAAATGGGGAATACAAATTAAATGAATGGGACTAGGATCAAGTACTGTGTCTGGGATCTTGCTGAATGTCTTAGTAGGGTCAAACACTTGGCCTAGACCCTAAAACCAAAACATATACAGTGCATGGAATTAAAATGTGAACTGGATTAATTTTAATTATAAAATTAAGCTAATTACATTTTATAGTGTGAGTGAGATTAATACAAAGTTAATGTTCAAATGATGTAGATCAGGATAAAGTTAACTGACTTAAATATAATGAATGGCATTAAAACAAAAACTCGGAATGACCTGATAAAAGTGGAAAAAGTGAGCAAGATATAGTAGAAATGGGGTTGGCAAGTCTCTAGATGCTTATTGGTGAGGACTGAGCTAGAGACACTGGTCAAGAGTCTCAGGGAGTGTTGACAGGGAGAGGTGAAGGTATGACTTGAGCTGTTAGACTTGTGTTGGTTTACAGGAACGATGAAGTGTGAATTAAGTACCACGACAAATTCTAATCCAAAATACCTCATCATTGCTCATCAACTAACATCTAACTGGCATGTCTCATCTTCAGCAAGGCAGTCATCAACCTACACTCCTTTTTATCAAATTTTATTCACTCCAAGATTCTTCTGCCTTACTTCATTAGCTTCAAGATCATTCCTCAAACAATAATATTTTTATTTGGAGGAAATATATAAACATTAATTCTGAAAGGAACTTTGGATGATGGATTGGTTGTGATATATAGTTAATAAAATATTTGTTCATGGTAAAAAGAGCAGCAGAGAGTTACCATGAGCCCAGATTACATGTATACTCCCACAGCACACTAGACACTCAGGACTATGCACTTGCGGCAGTCAAGAATCATGTGAATAGATATACTTGCCAGTCACTATACACTCTGCAACAACCATATGCCGAAGGAGTACCTTCTATCCAGAGATACATGCAGGGTATGCATTACACACCATACCTGTCGAATGCCTGTTGATGATTCCGAGGATCAATGTCCCCGTTGCCCAGTCTGTGGCCAAGCCTCCTGGTTGGTAGTCTAGTCAACCAGGTCGTTTGATGCGGCTGCTTGCAGCCTGGTTGATCAGATATCCTGAACGTGTTTTGCCACATTCATACACTGAAGAAACACTATGTTCAGGAAATGCCATACACCCAGGGAACACCACACACACAGAAAATGTACTCAACACCAGAGAAGGGATTCACTCATTGTCATTTACTCACTTGAGAGGTCCATATCATACAATTTGTTAAACAAAAACACAAGATGCACATGATTGCTTTCTCATTATTTATGGTTTGATGTTCTAAGTTGTGCCAGTAAGAAACATGATGTAGATATCCATAACATGCTATGGGAAGCACTACATTATCTACAGAGCTCCTATCTGTTGCCTAACTTATGAGTGTACCAAGGCATTTTAGCGCTTAATCTACATCTTGCTAAGGTATGTTTTGGAATGTGTTTTGATTTGGTTTGAGGGTGTATCTGCCACAGGTAAGTTTGGTAGCCTTAAGTTACCACAACATATTCTCTTAAAATGATAGTGCCTATAGCAACTGTTTGGTTGAAAGTGTAAAAATGGACTGTTGCTACCAATAATGTTCCAATTTTGTACTATTAATTTTGTAGACAAAATATGCTAAAAACCAAACTCAAACATTCCTAGGCCTAGGATAGGCCTAGGAATGGACAGGTTTGGTTAAATTATATTTCAAATTTTTAGAAAGTCATTTGGGCTTATTCAGCACGGTAATGCAAAATGTGAACTTTTTTGGTCCAAGAGTTTTCTTGTACATTTGACCAAATAGTCCCTATAAATACTACCATTTTAAGAGGATGGTCTGTTTAGGAGTCATTATGCATAACTAATGAACCGGTTCCCTCACAATGTGACTACACACACAAAATAAGGGAAGAAGTTGTAGAAGCCACCTCCATTCACAGCTTTAAGAAAAGGTTCGGCAAAGATATTAATTGTTAGAATAGTGAAGGTTAAACATAACAGTTACAACAAGGGTAGGAGGCAGGGTATAAAGAGCTAGACCTCACTTCCCCGTAATCACTGATAGGTAAGTACTAATAAGTCAGCATGCACACACATACAAGTACCCTTCAAATTCTAATAGCCATAGGTGCAATTCTCTCAGAGCTATGAAATCCCTCATTTGAAAAAAATACCAAGAGTATATTCACAAAAATACTTGAACCTTTTTGTATACTAATATTATATATATATAATATAAAATACAGTATAGCTAATTTGTTCCAAAGGACACTGTTTTGTTCGTTTTGAAAGTTTGCACCTTAATAATTAGTGGTTAATATTTACCAGTTTGCTTCTGATAAATGACCGGTCAACACACCAGACAATTGGAAGCAGTCAAGAGCAGATTAGGTTAATATTGCTACCCCAACAGAGATGACCAGCTTACCATTACCCCAACAGAGACACCTCTGGTGTCCACACTTCAGCTACATTTTGGTGAATAACAAAAATAAGTAGTGCATGATGCCCTAGTGGCAGTGTGGCTTCCCTCTAACTCATCCCCTCCACCAGTGTCCTTGGTGCCTTCTTCAGGAGCCCTTGGTCGCCTTACTGCAGTAAGGCCTACTCTCCAACGAGTTGGCAGGCTCCTTCGCGTTGTCGTTGGGTTCCTTCACATTGTCAATAGGCTTCTTTACATTGTCACTAAGCTCCTTCACATTGTCATTGGGTTCTTTTTTTTCTGCCATCTCGTAGCCTTTGACAACCGTCTCTAGGAGGAATTTTATGGTGATCCTGTATATGTTGTCCATATTGTCGGTGTAACGGTCACCCAGGGTAAGCCGCACCGCCTCCAAGAACGGGTGCTCAATCTTCTGCAAGAAACAGGTAAGGAGTTCAACTATATAACCACACAAATTCGTCATAAATATTTCAGCTACAATTACAAGTATATTATGTAAGTGTGAATAAAATGTTCAGTATGTTTTAAATTATTTCATAATAAGTGTATTAATTTTAAGTGTTTGTGTTAATCTGAAGTGTGTAAGTGTTTGTGTAAGTGTTAATCTGAATTATAAGTGTAATTCAGTATGTTATGTAACAGCCGCACGAATGTAGAATACAAAGTACTGTACTATAATTATACTTGATATTGTCTCGTTCTTCTGTTTATTCATCTCGGGCTCTGATTCTTTAGTCCAGACAGCTCCAGTCCAGTCCGTCCTGTCCTATCATTCTGGTCCTATCACTTCAGTCCTATCACTCTGGTACCAGTTCAGGGGGCCGTGTCCAGAGGGACAGTACCAGAAGAACAGCAGATGGAGAGGTTCAGTGGAATATGACCGAAGGACATGCTATGATTGGCAAAGCAGACCAAGACACACAACTTACCCAAAAATACTCCTTCTTGAAGCCCGGGATCTTGTGATGGGATGCCCCGATTTGGTAGAGGAGGTCGAAGAAAAAGTCGACGTTATCCATGGCCTTGATGCCCTCGTCGATGGAGTTCATGACGACCGTGGCGTGTTCAGCCAGCTCCAAAGACTCTGCTTGTTCATCTCTGGTGCGTAGCTTGTTGAACTTGGTGAACAACCCGATCAGTTCAGCGTTGGTTTCAAATAATCTGCGGAGAGATATATAGTTGTTGAACAGTGCGATAACTGAATATATAATAATACAATATCATAATTACACTTTATACTTGACTGATGACATTCGAACATTTCTCGAACAGTGTTTCGCTGATGACTTCTGTTCAAATCGCTTCTCTCTAAGTGCTTCACCCAGTACTACAAATATAAATAATTGCAAAAAGAGCCTAAACAACTAACCTAGTCTAATTTATGCTTAACTACATGCCAAATTACAACGTTTATCTATATACAAGACAATACAGTACTCCAGCGATCATTCATTTCTAGGCTAACTCGTGTCTGGAATGTGTTCGCCCAACACACTGATATTCGTTAAATCAGGTCAACCGAAAACATAAAGGCTCTGGCACACAGTTGGCTTCTGGCTCATCTTGTTCCTTATATGACAGCTACTTAGTATTAAAGTTAGTTTATTCCTAATATATATTTATTTGATGAGCTTACTATTTGTGTGTAGTGAGCAGGTTTCAGAAGCTGATGTAGGATAACGGCTTCTGTTTGCTTGCACCTTGATCATTGACATTCCTCATGAATCCTGTCCTTAAACACTGGAGATAATGTTTTGTCTTCCAGTGGACCACCGTTATGGTCTCCCCCTTCACCCCCTGTACTAGACAGTTTTCTCGCAGATCAGCCCATGTGGCTCATATACATACAAAAAACATTCCGATAAAGACCAAGCCCAGGAACTGGAGACCCATATACCCTACGACTTCCCTTGGATCAAATGTGGAGAGCATTCAGTTACTTGTAGAGTGAAGCCATATATCATAATAGGTGTCTTGCAGAGGTATGATGTGAATCAAACGTGTTCTCAGAAGTTTCAATCCTGGTTACAAAATCATAATTGTTGCTAGGACTGGGCCCAAGAGTTGGAGCCTCATAATTAATAGCCTTCCTCGGGTCAAATGAGCATGATTTACAAAGATTAGTTAAAGGAATTGAGATGGGAACTTATTATTAGGTTAATGAAAGACCCAAGAGCAGGAAGTTTCTTGTTCCAGCACCCTAGTGTCGCAATCCAGAGGGAAAATGCTTGCTGTATCCAGGGCCACGCCCTGCATTTAAAGAGGTTTTAAAAATGTAATTGTCATGTATTAGAGTGCATTGCATGCATGCATTGTCATCTTATTAGTAACACACACACATTCACTTTTGCAAATAGAGTTGTAGACGGTTGGAACCAGTTGGGTGAGAAGGTGGTGGTGGCCAAAACTGTCAGTAATTTCAAAGCGTTATATGACAGTGCTGGGAAGACGGGACACTACGAGCGTAGTTCTCCTCCTGTAACTACACTTGGGTAATTACACACACACACAATATCACTTAGGAAATGGGCAAAAAGATTCTGGATTCGATTCTCACGCAGGATAGAGATATTTGAGCATGTTATACCTGATAATTGTTATTCACGTAGCAATAGATATCCCGGAGTTAGTCAACTATTAGGGGTTGCATACTGGTGGGATCTGTCATTGGTCTAAGAGGACACCAATAAGCCTAACAGGCTTCCTGTCCCTGACAATGGTAAACCATATCAGTGAGAACACAGTACAGTACTGTAATTTCCTTGTAGTTGTGTAAGTGAAACATGGAGTCCGGAATCCGTAGACTCACTCTAGTATTGAACAAAATATAACGGACAATTGCCTACATAATGGTTTCGTAGTTCAGTAGGCTTCGTTCTTCACTTACAACTGGGAGATACCAGATCCATTCCCGGGCGGGATAGAAATGGTTTGGCAGGTTTCTTTCCACCTGATGTGTGTGTTCACCTTGCAGTAAAGAGATACCGGGGAGTTAGGCAACTGTTGTGGGGTTGCATCCTGGGGAGGGTCAGTAGTTCCACCTTGAGGGGGGGGCGACCTCGATACAAGCCTAAAGTGTATATACATACACAGGCTTCCTGTCCCCGAGAAAACTAATTATAATGAAGGCAGACCAACCTACCCACGTTAAGATGGAGAATAAGCAACAATAACAATGAGGAAGTCCTGGAGGCGAGAGACTCCTCAGACTGTGGGGTAAAGTGTAACTCAAGCAGCAAGGAACACAGTCTTCAAGGTCAAGTCTCTGGGTTTGTTGATCACCAATAATGAAGAACATTACACCCTCAGATACTGTATACTCCACCACCACAACCACACAACCATACTCGCCTGGTTGGGCTTAGGGGGTTGAGCTGCGGCTCTTTGGTCCCGCCTCTCAACTGTCGGTGAGAGAGAAGGGGGGGGGGGGGAGGGGAGAGAGAGAGAGAGGAAGCAAAGCTCTCGCAGTAAAAGAAGTAAATCCTTCAGAAAGAAATAAGTAAAATCCTGTGAAAGAAAAAAATCAACCAGCGTCCCGAAATTCCAGTGAGAGATTTCTTGGGTAGACGCTGCTTAACAAAGGGAAGGAGGAGGAGAGGGGGGGGGAGCAGGGAGCGCTCTGGTGAGGGGTTGTGAGGGAGGGGGCTGTGGTGGGGCACTGCAAGGGGGGGAGGGAGGGTTAAAGAACACGGGGAAAATAATAGACGGAAGATAGGCGTACAGATGGCAGGGGGAGGGGGGGGGGAAGGTGAGATAAAGGGGTGCAGAGGAACAGCTGCTGGGACTACCTGAGGGAACGGGCAAAGAGAGAAATTATGGAACGGGAGAATAGGGGGGTAAGGGGGGTAGTCGAGACGATTTTACTTTAAAAACAAAATGTCAACGGATTTGTTCAGTTTTCATAATAAAGCGACTATTTCCATTTACCTTGGAATTGGAATAAGTATAATTCCTGTGATACAACCATCTTAAGGGTCCAATACCCCGCGCCATTGTTCCAAAAATATGAAAATTCGAACAACATTGAATGTATTGAGACATCTGGCGGCCGGGAAGGGAACGGTAAACTGATGGCTTGTGACGACTTTTACGTTTTCTTAAAGTTTTGAATTTTGAACTACATAAAAGTCTTGGCCCGTTCTTCCGATCTGTTGTGGCAAAACATCAACATACGAACCCAAACAAGCCACACAACTTATCCAGGCCGATGTATAGAAAACGTCAATATTACGGTGCTTTATCTTTCACCAATACGTTCCATATTAACAGCTCGATCACATCCGTAACAAACACAAGGAATTAGGCGAGAGAACAGGAGGAGATCAGCCGTCGGCCCAGTAGTCTCCAGCACCAAAGAGATGTTGATAGTCTCCGTCTTATGTAAGACACCAATATTCTTAAGATTCTCCAATGGCTGAACTTCCTCTGCAAGACGGCAATTAGAACACAAGACGCTCGGCCACCAACCAATTCACATATTGCAGGTGGCTTGCACCTGCAGCATGTTCTCACAAGGACAAACGCTAAGACTAGTGTCCCTGTGGCAGTCATTGTCAGTCTGGACCTGCACCAGAGAGCTGCAGCTTCACCCACACACCTCTGTGGTCACGCTTCAATATTACCTGACGTAGGTTAACAACTTTTAACTTCCAGAACTCAGGTTAATGTTTGCCTTTAAGCACAGACTTTCAGAGAGGCAGAGAGACAGGGAGAGAGAGAGAGATGAGAGGCCCCAGGAGGCAGTGTACCGTCAAGCTGTGAGCGAGAGAGAAGCAGTGTAAAGGTCAAGTCATTATTGGTTGTGGATGTGTATGTTGCTGAGGCTTCCCCACGCTGCCCTCGTCTACACACACACACACACACACACACACACACACACACACACACACACACACACACACACACACACACACACACACACACACACACCTAACAAGCTGTTAGTTAACCAAATACCAGAAAACCTGGGACACCAATGCTGATGAACAGTCAATAAAGGAGATGAGGTCACTGAAAGTATTCCAGATAACAACACCTCTCGTGTCACAATATTGTAAGCCACAATAACTGTAATGATCACTACTCTAATATCACTAAAAGGTTACAGCCAGGACGAGCTATGACTTTCCGGCTAAAAATAAAAAATAAAAGAATTTTCAAAGGATCATTCACAGTGAAACAAGCAACAACCTGACTATGTCATGGGGGAACAGTTCAGTGAAAGTGATGAGGCTATGATTACCCCCCCCCCTCCCCCCATCTTCCACACAACATCCAGACAAAACTCCAACAACATATACATATATTTTCACACATTTTAACATAATATATATAAATATCCTTCAAGAGATGGCCAGAGACATCCCACTAAGATAAAAAGTACAAGTAATGGAAGATTACAATCATAGCTATATTGACTTATAAACATTGACCTGTGAGTGATAGCAGAAACATGAAGATAACAGCTTATACAATGTCAACAGAAGCCAATGACTACAGTGTTTATCTAAGAATATATAATATCAATTAAGACAATAGAAAAAGGAAGAGTAAAAGATTATTATTTCAGAAACAATCACCAGAATGTTAGATAACTTCCAGAGAAAACTGGTCCGAAATAAGAACAAGAAAATAAAAACAAAAGCACTGACTCAAGGTTCAAGACTCGGCGCTTGAAGACCAAGAGCAGCACAACATGTTGCAACATAATCCAGTCATAACAGAAATGAATGATAATATATATTAACAATATAATCTAGTACAACATAAACTAGTACATAGCCAGGAGGACAGTGGCTATGTCACCCACATCACCCACTGGTCTCGGACAGTGGGTGATGTCTGAGACCAGCTACACTACACACACTGGGGGCACACCAAGAATACTTTCTTAATCAAAGCTTACAGAAAGTGTTAAAGCAGGAAGGTGAGGTGCACTGTGGCCCAGAGCCCTACCAGAAGAGACGCCTATAAAGGACTCACAGAAATGCTAGTGGAGACAATACCATCACTACAAGAAAGGGATGTGATGAAGGCCACAGGTCCAGTCAGTCACTGTGGGTCACTAACCATCCGCTCCTCTCATACACGCTATACTTCCCAACGTCAGAGTATTATGTAAACACAACCAGTGATGGCTATGAGGCAGGTCCTTCATCTCTCTCTCTCTCTCTCTCTCTCTCTCTCTCTCTCTCTCTCTCTCTCTCTCTCTCTCTCTCTCTCCCTCTCTCCCTCTCTCTCTCTCTCTCTCTCTCTCCTAGACACAATTAGATAAGTCGGCCGGGTTCGAATCCTGAACAGAGAGGGTTGATCAAGCACCAATCGCCTCTGCTCGCCCAGCAGTAATTAGGGACCTGGTTGTGAACTGACTGTCGGGTCGTGTTCCAGGGGAACTAGTAGGGTAAGGCTTACCATGAGCTAAGGAAAGGGAAAGTTCTCAGCCTGCTAACAGGAGTCAAACGTTGTCCACCTGTACACACACCTGTGTAAACAATACAACTAGGTAAACACACAGGCACAGACACATTCACGAACAAAATCCAATTCAAGCGCAGCTCTCCAAGTTGAAGCAATTCTTGCCACCAGCCAGAGAGTGCAACGCGCCACCAACATTTGAATGCAAATGCAGAATGTTTACCATAAGGGAACAATAAAATTAAAAAAATATGCCTTGAGGCGGAACCAAAAGGTAAGACAATATTGAAGTGAAGAAATGAGATGAAAAAGAAAACACTGCTTCAGAATTCTTAAGAATTTATATTTATGAAATATGAAGTATGTCCAATGTTGGAAGCCAGACGCTTGTTGCTAGCCTTATTAAACTTTGCAGGGTGACTGGTGCAAGTGCGAGCACTGTCATAAGAGGGTCGGGGTTGGCCCCTTTGTCACTGCTAAAGGGAAAAGGGGAAGCCTGCCCAAATACCACCATTCATGAAGTCGATAGAGACGAAATGTTTGCCAGAGAGGTAATATAATTCATCTTTGAGGTTATGAAAGATAAAACACATGTTCTAATATTAGATTTCCAGGGTGTGGCACTGTGATCCTCCAGGGTGTGACATGTGATCCTCCAGGGTGTGGTACTGTGATCCTCCAGGGTGTGGCACTGTGATCCTCCAGGGTGTGTCACTGTGATCCTCCAGGGTGTGGCACTGTGATCCTCCAGGGTGTGGCACTGTGATCCTCCAGGGTGTGACACTG